>NW_010408711.1:29280-31683 GCF_000710305.1 Buceros rhinoceros silvestris | reverse complement strand
GGCTGCGGGGGCTGGGAGCGCAGGGGGCAATGCAGAGCTGGGAAGCGCCGAAACTCTGCATTTTGTGCACAGTTCGGGGCTGCGTGGCCATTTTTTCCCCCTAATTTTTCCTGCCGGGCTGTTGGACCCCCCAAAAATGCTCATTTGAGGCTTGAAATATCCCCCCCCTCCTCCCCCGCCTTTGCTAGGGCTGGTTCGATGCCAAGTGCTTGCGTTTTTGGATCCCAAACGAAGCTTTAAACCTCGTTAAGATGTAACTGACTCTTTGCGAGGAGAATTTTTTCTCCTCTTCCTCCCCGGGAAGGGTTTAGTTCCCGGTGTGATGGCAGAAATTTGGTGTGGTGACCCGCAGTTGGGTGTGCTGCCAGACGCTTTCCTCCTGTCGGAGTTTGGGATAGGCTCTGGCAGCACAAAATCCTCGCTAAGAGGATCCTGGTCTATGGTTTCCTCCATTTTCGGGCAGCCTAAAAATACAGGAGCATCATTCCTCACGCCAGACTTTCAAAGAAACACCCTGAGATGTGCTTATATTTGTTACTTCCTTTTTAACCTTGGAAATTGTTAGTTCTGGTGCTTAGTAGGGAGCTGCTCTGGTATCCTTGTAACTTGGAGGCATCACATGATTGTGAATTGAACAGTTTCTAACATCAAATTCACATTATTAGGACAGGTTACTTCCTGAAGAGATAACCCCTAATTTTCCCAGAACCACCCCACCACCTTTGCCAAGTGCCAGGTTGATGTAAATTTGTCAAGAAAATGGACTTTTTGAATTGGGGGATGGCAGGAAAAGAGGATCTCAGTGCTGCGCCTGTCCTTCCTGCAGCGGCATTTATCTCAGCAGATGAAGTTTCTTTCAGGGGTGAACGTTACAGAACTCCCTTGCTCAAATATTGGTTGCACATTACTGCCCACAACCCGCTTAGGAAGGCACTTTACTATCTCAAGCAACCTTATCTGCCGTTCCACAACTTCATAACAGACCCGCTGGAACGTGAAATGACCTTGGGAAGGCATCTCTCCATCTGACACGAGGTGTTGTGGTGCGGGGAGCAGCCCTGCTCTGCTCGGAGCTGGTGTTTCCAAATGGATGCCGCTAAACTGATCTCTATTTATTTATTTTAAAGAGGGGAGGGAGATGGGCGGAATGTTGAATTTGAAGGGGAAATATTTTTTGCAAAACAAACCCACTCAGCCGAAGTTGAAGCACCACTCAGCTGGAGAAGAGGTGTATTAAGGGTGTACGTATGATAGTGATACTTAAGTCAGGGGTGAAAACAAGTCCTCAGTTTTAATCAGAGGCAAAGAGCGTTTCCTCTGCCAGTTCTGATTTGCTCATTCATGAGATCTTCAAAAGCCCAAATTATTAGTGGGACTAATTGAAAGTGGGTTGGGTGTGGTAGATGGAGGAGTGACGAAGTCTGAAGGAAGCTTTGCGTTTAATTGTATTGTTCTCGACATCAGAACGTGATGCTTCTACATCAAAAAATAATCCCTTCGCTTCCCAAAACGCTGCTCCTCTGGAAGGGCTGCGCTTGAGAACCCGTGGAGGTGGTCCCTGGCCAGTAAGGTGAATGGGCTTTTGGCCCGGCTGCTGGACTCCGGGCTTCAGGTGTCACAGGAGGGTGATGGACCCTTTCATGGCCACGGTGGTTTTGCCTCCCAGGAGGAGGGAGGGTGCCTGCCCACAGCCTCCCCAGTGCTCCAGTCTCAGGAGCTTGTGGTGCCAGTGCCACCTGCTGGGTGATGGGCACAGTCTGTATATGTTACGGATCATTTCGGTGTTTATCTACCTATTTGTGTGTGTACGTACATGGAATATGTTTATTTACGGAAGGCTTGTGCATAGAGGTGTTCTTCAGGGGAACCTACGAGCCCTCAAAGCTTCTCCCCTTCTGCGGGCTTCCTCCAGCTCGTGTTTTGTGGAACTTGAGTAGCCCCTGGGTTTTATAGCTCGAGGATAGAGGAGAGACTGACCAAACCAAACTCGGCTTTGCGTTACGTGTCGCTTAGCCATCAGATCTCCCTAGCCCTGCTGATGTCATCATCTCTCATGGCAGCCGTCTCATTTCTGTGAGGTTTTCTGAGCATCCCGTTTTGGTAGAAAATCACATGTCTCATTTCAGTCGGCTAGGGATGTGTCGAATTTTCAGGGTGTTGCTGGATGGCCTTTTCCACTTTAAAGAACATCTTTTCCTATTCATACTTGCACAGAAGAGTCAGGTATTCTGTCCTGACGTTTCCACTGGTGGGTGACACCATAAACCCAAGCCTGACGTCATCCCCAGCCCTGGCTTTCCCAATCTCCGTTAGCTCCCAGAGCTGGGGCGTTGCCTGGGATGCTGGTTAAATGCCAGTTGGATCCAGTTGCAGCACCAAGGCTCGTAGCTGGTTTGGGCTGTT
>NW_010408711.1:25894-28948 GCF_000710305.1 Buceros rhinoceros silvestris | reverse complement strand
AGCAGGAAAACCCGTATCAATGTGCTTTTGTGGTACATGGAGAAACTGCTTCATGGTTTTGGGATGTGTGTTCCACCACTCGAGATCTGGTTTTGCTGCCTGAAGCTGAACCAATGTTTTCAGTTCCGTAACCGGCGTCATGCAAAAACAGCAGGTGAAGAGGAGCGGGGGCAATGTGGAACATCTCTGTGCTCTTTCTCTGATGTCCCTCCTCTTGCCCCAAGCCCAGCAGTGCAGGCAGCAGCTGCTGCTGGAGTGCTCAAGGCCGTTTTACATCCCATCCGCTCATCCTTCCCATCACGGCATATCACGACTTCCTCCCCTTTCCCAAACCTTCTGCGCTCCTAATGGAAAGCAACACGTCCAGCCTCAACGAGCAGCTTTAGTTCTCGCTTGGAGATGCAGATGCAGTGTTGTCAGTGGGGATGCTGCACCGTCCCCGTCCTGTCCCCATCCTGAATAGCTGAGTTTGGCAGCTCTCCTGCTCCAGTGCTGCCCCGTTTGAGTCATCCAGACTCTCTTGTTTTGTGCCTTCCTCCTCTTTCTGCACATCACGTTTCTGAGTGTTCCCACCTACTCAGCATCTGCTTTCCCGTGACCTCTTGTCTCCTGATGAGTTCATTAATGTTCATCTTGCTCCACAGCACCATCAAAATCTCGCTTTCCTTAGCTCAAAGTCCCATGTTTAGCAGGTCACTCAGTGGCCATTACAGTCCTCAGGAGTAACTTGGAGTCCCGTGTGCTCCAGTGAAAACGTCCTCCCAGTCACCTCAGCTTCCTTGCAGAGGCAGAAGGCAGGTGGTATCTGGAGGGCTGTCCGTAGCTGCAGTCGCAGTGACAGTCACATCTCTGGGGAAGGGCTGCGGCTCACGAGACTGACAAGAGAAATCAGAAATGGAGGCAAACCCTTTGCAATCTCTTTTCCCTTTCCTCTCCAATATTCCTCACGTGGAGGCGTTGGAAGGGCTCCTTCTCTAACAGCACTCCTACAAAAACGGCGATGGGGAGAGTTGCTCGCTCGCAGAGTGGTAAATACGTGAGCAATCATCATCCTTCCTCCGCTGTCTTCCGTGCTGTCTCACTAATGGGCCGTGGAGGCAGAGGAGGAGATAACTCAGCAGCCCTTAACCACGGGAGGCCTGCACATGGGTTGGCTGTGCCAGTGGTGTTCTCCTTTTTTGACATCAACAGATAAATCTGCCTTCATAAGGCACGTTTTCTACAACCGCACCAGGGTCTGGGCAGGCGGAGATCTTCCTGCGCTGCCTTGGGATTTCTGGAGGCCAGTGCTGCCCAGGCCCCTTCGCTGGGATGCAGCAGAAGGTCCCTGACTTGTTGGGATCTCTCCATTCCTAGGAACGGCCAAAGAGTTGGGATGGTCGAAACCTCTGAACTGGGAAGGTCCCCCACGCTGTTACGAGAGACTTTGCAATCACCTTTGGCTTCTTGGCATCTCGTCAGCCTTGGTGCGGGCTGCACGACGGGACGTGATGATCGTACAGCTCTGGGAGAAGATGGCAGCATCTCCTTCGCTCCCTTCTCCTCCTCCTCTCCACGGCTGCTTTCAGAGCTCTCCTCACCTGGTGTCTCTGCTCACGGGACCTTGTGCTCTTCCTTTCTGTGCAAACACCATTGGTTTCTCTCCAGACACGAAAAATTTGTTTAGGTTAGCCCACAGCAAGTGGCATTTTGTCCAGATGTCTTTGAAATGTTCCTTCTCCAAAGGAATCATAACGAAAAATCCCCAACCAAACAAGAAAACAGGGAAAAAAAGCTAAATCGGTCAAATATTTGGAGCAGTTGCCAAAAGAAATTGAGGCTGAGCCTGGGAGAGCTGTAAAATTTGTTCTTTGGCTTTTTATGAGTAGGAGAGAAGAGCCACTTACTGGAGTTGGTCCCCTGGACACTGTTTGAGGTCCAAATCCAAGAAATGTGTTTTATTCGCTTGGTTAATACACTTCTCCCCGTCTCAGAAATCGCCCTTACAAGGTCAGCCTCGACAGGTCATTACTGGCTGTAATTAGTATTCCTTCGTCTGTGTGTCGTTGCTGTTGTGGTCATTTTCTTTCTTTTTAGAGTAAAATTGGGGGGGATGAGGGGTGTTCCGTCTGTTTATTGGGTTGTCTGAAGCTATTCTGTAACGCAGGCTTTACAGACAGATGAGAGTGGCTTTGTGGTGTCCACCGAATCTCAGGAGTTTTTTTCTCTTTTTTTTCTTCCTTTTCCCTTCATTTTGCTGCTGATTGCCATGACCGCGCCGCAACCATGGGCTTCTCCAACGGGACAACCGGCTGCCTCCTGGAACACGGACCATTTTGGTGAGTCTGCAAAATGAGTTTCACTTAACGCTTGCTCGGGAGGAAGAGGAGGAGCGTGGTTTATCGTTGTTTCTTGGAAGTTGGCCTTGATGAAAGTGGAGTCTGCTTTGAGGATGTTGGTTTCGTGGAAGCGACAGGCAAAGTGTACTGGATTTCAGCTTTTTTTGTTGGAGTGGTTTTTTCTTCTGTTTTATCATTGGCAAAGGTGAAGGAATTAACGCGCAGCAGATGAATTTGAAGTTGTGTCAGTTTGAGATTGAGCGTTATTGCTTTTGTAATAATTTTTAAATGACTTTTCTGTAAGACACACTGTGAAGCGACGGCTCAGAACACTTTAATTTTTCTTTTCTGGCTTATTCAGTTGTTTCTGCAAATAGTTGAGACAGAAAATGATTAATTCACTGGATGGCTTGTCGGAAAAGCGCCGTGTGCTGCTTCTTACTGTTCCAAATACCAGCGTTGTCTGTTGTGTGAACTTCTGAGATGATGCGTTGAGTTTGCGTGAAATACTGTACCAGAATTTTCCATGGAAAACATTTCCAAGTAGTGTCCAGTGAGATCTCCTTTGGTTTAGACTAAGAAAAGGCACGAAGCTCCCTTGGGATTGTACTCTTCTCGTGGGCAGAGGGTGACCTGCAGAATCCCCGTTTGGGGGTACCTGAGGCTCTCGTGTTGGACTGAGCAGCTACAGGGAAAACATTTGCTCAGCCCAGAGATGTGCTCCAGAAGGAGGGTT
>NW_010408711.1:25372-25784 GCF_000710305.1 Buceros rhinoceros silvestris | reverse complement strand
GGCGCCAGCCGTCACCCGGTGTTGGCTGTCGGAGAGAGGCTGCCTCTGAGCAGTGATGGAGGTGCTTGGCAGCTTAGCACCTGGGATTTATCTCAGTGACTTAGACCTGGCAGGAGTGACTTGTTACTACTAATAGGCTCAATTAAGGAAAACAACTTGCTTCACCTCTCTCTGGTGTGGTGACAACTTCGCTTAAGCGCAGCCTGAAGTTTCGAGGGAGAAGGCAAAGGTGATGTGGCCTGTCCCATCCCGGGGAGATGCAAGTGTCCCCGGTGTGGTGGTGGCCCCATCCCGGGTAAGGCATGGGAGCGAGTGTGGGGCTGGGCGCTGGCTGCTCGCCGACAGATTGCAGCCAGGTTTAGCTGGTGCACAGCCCTTTGGAGGGGAGGGGGGTTGGCATTGCCTCTTTCCC
>NW_010408711.1:21615-25273 GCF_000710305.1 Buceros rhinoceros silvestris | reverse complement strand
CTTTCCCTCTGCTCCTGCCTTTCCAGTCTCTTGAACGGGCACAGTCTGCAGCGCCGGTGTCTCACACTGATGCAAAGAGCCTGAGACCAAAAGATGGATCTGAAGAGTTCCTCCTCAGGAGACAGGCGAGATAAAACCTGATATTTTGCTTCCAAAGTATTGCTGCTTAATCCTTTTTATTGATCCGTAGCTTATGCCGGAAAGCCCCTGTCTCCAGGCAATATTCAGGGGCCTGGAGGATAATGGCCCTAATCACATTTCGTACGACCGTTCCGGCAGGGCGAACAGATGTTGCACTGCTGCATTTTTTTTCTCCTCTCTGTTCCGGTTATATATCTTTTATTCCTAGCAGCCAGGCTTAAGAGCGTGGGTAAGAAGCCTCCTGCGTGACTGGTACGTGGTGATTTGGGTCTGTAAGTGGACTGTTGGGCTTTGATGTGCTAAGAAGCCTTGATCAGCCCCAGAGAGTGCCCAGGAACAGAAATAATGCGGATTTAATGTGATGGACACACTACCCGAAACTCTGAGCCTGAAAACAAGCGGAGTGCCTTCCCCAGCTTTGCTTCAGCATGTGTCTTGATGGTTTTAGCCTATTTTGTAACATCCATGGATAACTGCAGCTGTATAGAGAGATACCGCTCCGGTACCTGGAAGTGCGGTAATACAGGTGCTGAGGTGCTGCTGTCACCACAGCGCATCGGGGGGAAGTTTGGTCACATGGACGAGCGTTTCCACCCAAGCTTTATTCTTGGATTTATTCTTCACTGTTGCTGTGATTTGGTTGTATTTGGCAAAGTTAAAATCTCCAAGAGGTACCTTAAATCAAAGAGCAGTGTGCTGTGTGTTAACACAGTAGTGGAGCTGACAGTATAAGGAGTGATTTCCATCCCTTCTGCAGCTGAGGTCACCCAGGCTCTTCTCTGCGATGTGTGGTGGAAGGCCCAGAGACAGCAGGCACTGGTTGGCACGAGAGAGGTTCCCACTGGTTCCACGGAGCAGCTTTCTCTCCTGGTTGCCGGGCTAGGCTGTGCAGTTTCCACCCTTGGGGGTTTTCAAGACCCAGCTGAACAAAGCCCTGAGCAATCTAGTTGGATCTTACAGCTGACTCTGCTTGGAGCAGGAGCCTGGACCAGAGACCTCCCGAGGTCCCTCCTAGCCTGAACTATCCTGTGATCCAGTAAAACCCACTTGAATTCACAGGGGCCTTTATGCTTGGAGGAGTAAAGCGGCAGGGTGTTGGAGGGCGTTGGGGTAACGCAAGGCTGGTGCACAAGGCAGTTAAAACCTGTCCCTTGTTGCTTCTGGAGAGACACCAAGCTGTTTGCTTCACACCACCAGCAGCTGTATCACTGGTTTCCAAAACGTTGGAAATAATCAGCTGGCTTTGATTTGTATCAGTTATCAAACCTCGCTCAGCTCGTGGGAGCAGACTTTAGGAGAACTAGATTCTTCATGTAGAAGGCTTCCAGTCTTTGGGGGTCCTTTTTGTGTAGCTGGGTTTTTTGAAGATTGGGTAATGCTAATTCCCAGTCCTTCAAAAATTGCATGGGGGTGTGAATAGGAGGCAAAATAAAACCTGTGGTTGATTGGACTGAAGGGGAGTCAGCTCACCAGCACGAGGTGGGTGCTTACGGGTGGGAACCTGAAGCCAAGCAGAGCTCTTGTAGACCAGGGGTAAGAGAGGAGTCGCCAAGATTCTGACACAACCTTGCAGGATGAGCTAGGTGAGCCTGTAAAGAGGAGTGGGGATGGGTCAGATGTTGCACCAGGGCTGGTTTAGGTTGGGCACAAGGAACAATTTCTTCCCTGAAAGAGTTGCTAAGGCCTGACCCAGGCTGCCCAGGGCAGTGGTGGAGTCCCCATCCCTGGAGGGGTTTCCCAGCCCTTGTGTCGAGGTGGTGCTGAGGGACAGGGGGCAGTGGGGACCTGGCTGTGCTGGAGAACGGGGGTACTAGATGAGCTTGAAGGTCTCTCCCAACCCAAACGATTCTGTGATCCTGTGACCACAGCGGCTTTGGAGGAGCAAAGGACTCGGAGGGTTTAGACAACCTCCCAGATAATTCTTTGTGGTCTCAGAAGGACAGTCTGCAGCGTTGGGGTTAGTCCATCAAACGTGGAAGCAAACACGCGTTGTCCGAACCGCCCTATTAGCTGGGCACGGCTTTGAACGCACGAGTGAGTCAATTCGTTTAACCTGATCTCAGTTTTTCTGTTGTATTTCTGGTTTTGTTGATTTGTTTTTTTCCTTCCTCCCAGAAGGGAGTTAGTTTAATTTGCAAATTTTCCTTCTTGTGTTTGACGCTGTAGGGGTGACCATGGTCAGCACCAGTTAGTGACTCCAAGGGGGATTTCACTGACTTTTGCACTTTTATTTTAGCAACATCCCTTCCTCCTCCTCCACCACCCAAGCATGCAGTCGCTCTTGCCTGTCGTGCCCCAGCCGAGGTGGGAGGTGGTCAGTGGGTGAGGTCCCGCAGCGGCTCATCCCTGTGTTTTGAGAGGCTGAAAGCCATCAGGATTTTTGCTGCCAGAATCTAAAAGCTTTAGCTTTTAACCTTGGCCGTAACAGCACTGTTCCGTGTGCCGTCACGGTGCCCCTCTTCACTGCTATGTTCAGGTAGCTTGCCTTTACGCCCACCTTTCCTCCAGCTTGGAATACTGCGCCGGGTAATCTGCTTTTATTTTAATTTCTTTTATACCTATGCAAAGCCTTTGTATTTCTTTTCTGGTTTTCTTTTTCCCTATAGCCGTTGGTTTGCGGTCGCTGTGTGGATGACAGTGCTGATGAACAAGTATTTAGCCTGACACATAAGAGCATAGCTGTAAAGAAAATGAAGCAGCGAAAATTACAGTGGCAAAGGTTCCTGAATTACAGGAAGACTGTGATAAGGAAGTGGTTAAACGTTACTATTGAGTCAAACCTGCAGCCGTGGCTGGTGCTTCGATTGTCTCCTCCTTTTGCTGACAATCTGTGCGGTCGGGGCGATACTCTCCCTGCTAATAAAGTCCTTGTTTTATTGAACCAAGAGCCTGGGAGGTACATGGGCGTGTTCTCCCAGGTGCTTCTAGGTCAAACAATGCTATTTTTTTTTTTCAAATTTGCTTTTAAAAGGAATGTTAGGTGCTTGCTATACCTGCTATTTAAAAAAATACAAAAAATAAACACCACCAAGACACTGAGGGCGGAGAGACCTTCCATTCAGGTGTGTTGGAAAACATATTTAACGGAATAGGGCTGAACTGTGATCTTTTTTCATAAGCAGAAGCGGTGAAGCTGAAGCTGGCTGGTGTTCACGCCACCTGGAAAGCCTGTTGCTTTCACGGCAGCAGCGTGTTTGCTCGCAGGCTCCAGCTCTGACAAACAGCCTGGGCAGACGAGAGCATGGTCCTGGGCATGCTCTGTGGTGGAGTCCAGCATGATGGTGAGGCCAGTGTTTGAAGACCTTAGCTGGGTTTCAGAGCATCTCAGCAGTGATCCGTGAGACCCAGCAGACCAGCTTGTGTCCACAGGGATGTGGGAACGAGAAAATGTGCTGTGTAGGAGCAGAAAGACTGAATGGGAATCTCAGACTGGTTTGGGTTGAAGGGACCTTCCGAGCTCACCCAGTCCAAGCCCCTGCAGGGAGCAGGGACATCTGCACCCAGAGCAGGGGGCTCA
>NW_010408711.1:5276-21410 GCF_000710305.1 Buceros rhinoceros silvestris | reverse complement strand
GCCCCTCCCCAGCTCTCGCACAGCCCCTTGCAGCACTGACAGGCTGCACTCAGGTCTCCCCGCAGCCTCCTCTGCTCCAGGCTGAACCCCCCCAGCTCTCTGCCCTCTCCTCCCAGCAGAGGGTTCCACCCTGGGGTCAGTGCTGGGGCTCCTCTGGACCCACTCCCCTCCCAGACCCTGGTCTCTCCTCCCCGGCGAGTCAGAAAACGTCCGGAGGCAAGCTGGGTTCCTTTGGCTGCTCCGTTTGAGCAGGAAGGATGGCTGTTTGTGAGCAAAGGGTAGACTGGGGGGGAGAAGCCAGCTGCCCTCATGCTTATCTTAACGCTGATGAAGCTATCGCTGAAGGTTTGTCAGGGAAGGAGCCGGGAGAAGGCAGTGGCCCAGGCTGAGCAAAGGTTAAAGCGATCAGCGATAGCCCGGCTGTCAGCACAACTGTGTCGCTGACAATCGCATCGGAGGCTTTGCACAACTTTATTGTCTGCTCGGCTTCTGGCCGTTCCTGTGAGCGTGTCCTTCGGCCAGTGGTGGAAGGGCCAAGGGTTGTCTGCCTGCTCTTTGCTTTGCGACGCCGGTCCGGAGCACAGCCAGAATCCTGCAGAAGTGGCAGTTGTTTATGGTGGAGCCCGAGATAAATGGATTTATTCGGGAACTGTGAGGCTGCTCGCGGTGGATCTTGGCAACTTGGCTCTTTTTCTTTTTTGCTTTCTCAGCAGAATAGTTGCACCAAGGTCTGGTGGCGTTGCATCCTGCTTTTAACACCAAGGCTCACTTATCTCTGGTGGAGTGTGTGGTACGTTTCAGTGGAGAGAGGTGGAGATTGCAAATGAGTTTTCTCGTGAAAACCCAACCAACCAAAAAAGGATTCTTCCTATTTAATACAAATTTATGTGTGCACAGTCTCATATAGTCAGAACTTACTGTCAAAAGAGATACTGGCCTCAGTCGCTGTTCTCTCATCCCAGCATGGTGATTGTCGTACGGTGCTTTACAAACCCATACGTGTCCAGTTTAGCCCAGTACCGCGGGCCTTTTAAACCAGGCTAATGGTCCTGCAGAGGAGCATAAACGCTTTTGCAGTCGCCTGGAGTTACAGCCTGTCTCTTTATGCAGAGAGGCAATCGCTGGCCAGTCTCCGTTTCTGCAGTGAGGACGATCCCCGCGGCTGGCCGGCTGCTGCCGTGTTTACGCATGACCAAATATTGGGAAGAATTTGCTGCAAGGAGAGCTTCTCCTCCAGCCCTGGGAGGTGGGCTCCATCTAGTGTCTACATCCAGCCCGGCACCAGTCCCTCTTCTTGGATGCCCTTGGAGCGCGGATAGAGGACGTGGAGGAGGAACGGCGATAGGCATCGCTTTGGGTGATGGTTATCTGGGACCAGGCGTTTCTCAATGCGAGCGGCAGCCTGAAACACGGCGTCTGTCTTGCATGAGCTCTGGGAGCTACACGTGGTGAAAAAGGAGCGAAACCAGCGTGGCAGCAGTGTGACCCTGGCCCATGTGGAGCTCGGCTCCTCTACAGACTGTCACCCTGTTTGATGCGGCGTGTTGAAATCCAGCGTTGTCAGGCGGTAGAACCCGCAGAGGAAGGTGGTGGTGGAGCTTTTTTCAGCAGTGATGAGTTTGGAAGCGTGTCCTGGATTCAACAGCCAGTTCACAGGATAGTTTTCCAGTACGTAGCGCTTCTCCACAGAGGCACGTGGGGCTCTGTCCTTTAGTTTAACTGTTTTCTTGGTATTTCAGGTTTTCTAATATTTAATCTTCTGGTAAAGGCTACTTGTTTTTTTTATTTTTTTTATTGAGAGGGATATCATGTTTTGGCCAAATTCCCACTAAAATAGAGTACTTACCTGTTACTGTGTCCTGTGCCCTGATGATAAATAATGCTGTGAAACAAACACGAAGAGGAGAAGGAAATTTTCCTGCGTTAAAGGAGCAGCTTCTGATTTTGTTGGTGCTGGCTCAGAGTGAGGAAGTTGATCTACCTAAGTCTGAGCAGAAATTCACCATCTCCACTGACCTTTTACACCCCAGACTGATGATGTGGGGGCTCAAATGTTCAGTCAGGAGGGCAGGGCAGCCAATCTGTCATGAGGAAGCCCGGGCTCCCTGAGGAGCGTGTTGGATTGTGGGGACAGTGGGGTCCTGTCTGGTTGGATTGTCTCCTGTTGAAGGGAGGTTTGGGGGCACTGCCCCAAGCTCTTAGCCTGTCACTGGAGTGGCACAGAGCGAGGGCTGGGATCCAGTCCCATGTCATGGGCAAAGAGCCCCTTACTTCATCTGTAAAATATTTGGGTCCTGGGCTTCCCAGTTGCCACCTAGGAGGTGAGCAGAGTTTGATGGAACTTCTGGCTCTGGGAGGAGGCAGGGAGGTGGCTATCTCGGACAGGAGCTGTTGCAGCAGGGTCTGGGGCACCCCTGTGTTGTGGAGTGGGGGAAAAGGGTTGGGAGTGGTGGCTGAATAGGACACCTGTTGAAGTGGGAAGTGGGTGGTGAAACCCCCCTGGGCATGGGGCAACGAAGCTGGTGCAGACTCTGGAGCACAAGTCTGCTGAGGAGCGGCTGAGGGACCTGCTGGGGTTTAGAGAGAAGAAAGGAGGCTCAGGGGAGACCTTCTGGCTCTTGACAACTCCCTGACAGGTGGGTGGAGTGAGGCAAGGTGGGGTCGGTCTCTTCTGCCCAGGAACAAGTGGCAGGACAAGAGGAGATGGCCTCAAGTTGTTCCAGGGGAGGTTGAGGTTGTCCCTGAGGAACAATTTCTTCCCTGTTGGGGTTGTGCAGGCGTGTCGCAGGCTGCCCAGGGCAGTGGTGGAGTCCCCATCCCTGGAGGGGTTTCCCAGCCCTTGTGTCGAGGTGGTGCTGAGGGACAGGGGTCAGTGGGGACCTGGCAGTGCTGGGGAACTGCTGAGGAGCTGAAAGGTCTTTGGTCTCCAGCCAAAACAATTCTGTGAAGAAGCTGAAAGAAGAAGAAAGCTCTAAATAAAGGGTGGTGAGAGAAAAAGAGGTGAAACGTTAGGAAGACTTGACTATTTTGGACTCAGTATCTCCAAGTAAAATTGAGGCGTAAGATGATTTTTTAGCCATCTCTGTGTTTTCTTTTATGGTGGAGGTAGCAGATGCGCCATGTGCTGTGGCAGTAAATAGTAAGGGTAGGCAGTTGGCATCAGCTAATTGAAGGGCTCATCAGTGTATTTTGAGAGCAGAGACCACGCTAATGCACCAACTAACCAGATTAAAGATGTTCTGATGACAAGATCCTCAATTTAGAACTGTATTTCTTGCCTGCGCAGGGCGGACCATGGCACGGTGTGCTCCTGGCTGTTACTGTTCTTCGGGAGTTGGGTGTCGTTGAGCATGGCTGCACGACCTGTGGGGTCTCCTAACATTCTTCCTTCATAATGTGCCCGTAAGAAACGATAACAAACCTCATGCTATTTTAGCTCTTCTCGAAAATTCAGTGTTGTGGTTTGCATTCGGCTTCTCCGGCGCTTATAGCGATGTTAATGGTTCGTGAAGGAAAAGCTTGTTCTAATTTGTAGACATTAAAGTGGTACGAGTCTGCTTGCTCTTGCTGACGTAATTTCTTCTTTGCCTGACCTCATTCACCTGGCATTAAAAGCATATTACTGACGCGCAATTTAAAGATTGCACCGGCTACCAGGGCAAACCTTTGCTTTAAGTGTTTTGTTGGCTTGATCTAATCTGTGTCCTTAATGTCTGCGGTGGGACTGGATCCAGCTCTGCAGTGCTGACAAGGGCCTTTTAGCTGGACTTATTTATTATGGGGAAAACAATTTAAAAGCTTAGTTATTAAAGCCACTTTTTAAAGGGGAAAGTAATGAAATTGCCCGGTCTGAAGACACAGGTTAGACGATGTAATATCTGGTGTTAAATAGCGTTATTAAGCCAAATATCCACCATTAAACTCACTGGAGCTTCATTTTTGTTACAAAACCCAAGAAAAATGCCTTCTGACATCATGCTTTGTAATGAAATGGCCAAAAAAAGAGTAGCTTGAGCATGTTTGGAGCTGTTCTCCTTCCAGAGGTAGTGCAGGGCTGGTTGGAGTGATTTGTGGTCTGGCTGCTGTGCAAACAGCAATAGAAAACCGGACCGGTGCCGTGTGGTACAGGAGACTGTTCCTGACGGCCTTTTCCCTTGACCTCTCAAATTTCTGCTGTGCCTTGAAGTTAACAAGGGGTGACACCGACCTGAAAGGTTTTGGTTCTAGGAAAAAAGGGGATATGGTCTTGATTTATGACATTGCGTGTACGTGTCCTCCCATCAAAGCAAGTTTTAGAACTTATTTCAGAATGCCCAATACAACGTTGAATCCCTGAAGATTTGTTACTCCCGATAATTCTGGGGAAGGGAAGAGTTGGCAGCTGGTCAGTGGTGGGGGAAAGAAGGTGCTGAGTTAATGTTATGAGAGGAGAAGAAGAATGTCATTAATTCCAGAGATGATTTTACTTTTTTGTTTGATTTGATTGCTTTCAGGCTCTGATTTGCATTAGCATGCAAATATTTCTTCCTTGCTGTGCTCAGTGTTGAAAGAGATAAAATAAAGCAAAGTATCAATAGAAACGATGAAGACAAATCTCTTTCTTCCGAAGGAAAATGTAAATGTTATCAGGAAAAATTAAAAAACCCCAAGTATGCTCTGCAGAATAGTGCAATGATGATGGAGTTCTGAATATTTAACAATCAATTTTGTCATTACACCAAAGCAGCTCAATCAGAGCAGGGAAAACGCCGTGTTGATACATGATGCTGCCTTGGAAGGAGATGCTCGAGATGGTGTTGTCACCACAGGGTATTTATAGAGCTCCCGGGAGCTGTTCCGCAGCAGCCCTGCGCAGGAGCGCTGTGGGTTTGCCTCCCGCTCTGGTTTGTTTTACCTGCCTTATTTCAACGGGGGGTTTATTTTTGAGTAATAAACCATCAGTTCAGGGGTTTGGGGAAATGAGGGCTTTGACATCCCTTCTGATATATAGTGGTGTTTCATTGTCTGGATGAAGAAGGGGGCGGGGGGGAAGCAGAGGGAAACTAAAATACCTGATGACGATCTAAAAGGAAAAATAAAAAGACTTGGATTAAATCCTAATATCTGCCATCTTATTGTTGAGGGAATATAATCTATTATTTTTAGAAAGGATTTCCTTGCTACATCTCTGACTGTGCTACATCTCAGCGCAGCCTGGTGGATAACTTTTTACCCAGTTGTTGTGGTAGGAATTTGATGGCTTTACATTTAAAATTCAGTGTGGCCGCTAATGCCGAAGGACCCCCTTATGAGCTTGATGTTAAGCGGATTTATAGTTGTTTGTGGGATTATGTCCCAAGCCTGTCTTGCAAAAATATTGCTTTTATTAAATTCCTACTGCTTGATGCAGAAGAGGGGAAAGAAGATCTTTGAACCATCCATTGTACCACCAGGAAAAGGAAATAATGAGACAGACCAGGGAACTCTTATTGCCGTGGTACTTGTTGCATGTCCCCCCGCTTCCTTCTCTAAACGATTAACTGCACCTGACCTCCGTGTGCCGTCGTGCTTGGCACCTCACCGCTGCATCCCGCGCTTGCTGTGCCTCCGAGCCCTCCCGTTGTGCCGTGGGGAACCCAGGTGCCTCTGACAGAGCTCTCCTTGCTCTAGCAGGGCTCTGCCTGTCGCCTCATCCCCGTGTCACTTCTGGTGTCACCCCTGCTCCTGCAGAGGGTTCGACTGGATGAGCCTGGAAGGTCTCTTCAACCCAAACCAGTCTGTGATAAATGATACGTTCACATTTACCAGCTGTGTCCTGGGAACCACCTCTGTCTCTGGCCCTCTGCTTTGGGAGGGATGCGAGTGCTGCTCCTTCATGCAGTGCCATACCTCCTCCTGCTAATGAAAGCACTAAACATGAGGGGACTCCTGCTCGGGAGAGAAAGGCGTTTTGCGGTGATTAATCAAACCCAAACATCCTTACTTCCAGCAGCGGGAGGTTGGGCTCCTGGAGAGGTCGTTTCTGCACAGTCTTTGCAGCCTCTTCCTTATGCTTTCCCCGTCTGGGATGGGGTTGAGTCCAGTGATTTATTGTTATGATTTTATTATTATTTATCATCATAGAACCACAGACTGGTTTGGGTTGAAGGGACCTTCTGAGCTCACCCAGTCCCACCCCCTGCAGGGAGCAGGGACATCTGCACCCAGAGCAGGGGGCTCAGAGCCCCAAGGGCCAGCCTGGCCTTGAATGTTAGAACTATTATTTATTTTTAAGAGATTAGCGAGGACGTTCCTCTCCCTTTGGTTTAGGTTGTCCTCGGTATGAGCTGAGGAACAGCCTGTCTCTCTCTGTGGGTCTCCCAGGGTCAGAGCTCGGCAGAGCCCTGGTGGTCAGAGCAGCAGCAGTCGATGGGAGGACACTGTGGCAGCATTTTAAAAACTGTCCCACTTTGCTGTTGGCTTTCCCGGGATCCTGTCCCCAGAGATGCTCCTGGGTGATGTCTGTTATCTCTCGCCTGACAGTGAAAGCTCATCTCTCCGTGTCCCGTCTGGGAGGACCATGGTGAGGGGTTACTGCTGGGTGATTATCGCCCCTCAGCATCATCTCAGCCTTTTTCTGAGCTGAATATGGAATGAAAAGTTGCTGGACAAACAATTTTTTGAAAATACTATTGTGTGAGAATTTACTTCTGCCAAATAAGCTGCATTTTGCCTATTGAAGCTGTTTTGTTTAGTTTTTTTCCTTTAACTTTATGCTGTGTAGAGGAATTAAGTTAACTTCTACTGAACTGGTTTGGAAGTTTCCATAAGGTTACGGCTGTATATACTAAATACTCAACCATGTTCAGTAGGAATAGTTCATTGTATTAATTAATCATTGACACCTTCAGATTCATGTACTTGAAAGCAGTTAATACACAGTGTGAAAATCAGTAATTTTCTGGTTTCCTTGTTGGCTTAAAAGCAGTTTCTGCAACTCCCCGTGGGAATGAGTTTTCTTACCTGGCCTATATTGCAGCAGACATACAAAATACCAAGAAAATGCAAACAAACCATCTGTTCGTAGAGTAAGGTTCAGTTCTTGGAGCGTTCCTGGGCTGCCATCGCTACGGGATGGAGCGAGGAATGTGTTAGGAATGCCAGGCAGGTCCCCGGCGCTGGTGCCTTTGCCGGGGAAGGGAACTTTCGCCTTTATTCAGCTCTGCAAACACTGCCGAGAGCCCTCAAAGCCTCTGAAACTCAGTAGGTTGTTCTAAAAGCTCTTTTAACTCTTTGCTGTGAATATCTGCTCTAAACAGAGCTGTTCAGAGGAGGAGGCGGCAGTGATCTGCGGGGGATTTGTCCTGGGTCGGGCTCCCCAGGGCGAGGGGCTTTGCTCTCGCTCCTCGCTCGGGGATGGTCACCCACCCTCTTCGCTCTCTGGTAGTGAGGTGCATGGACCTTCACCCATCTGCCGCCGTACAGAATCCTGTGACTCGTTACGCGTTTGAGAGGTGATCTGGGAGGCTGTCTTTGGATGGGTTGTAAGATAAAGCATCAGTAAGCCCCGTCATGTCCTCCAGCCTTGCTCTCGGGCTTTGTGTGTGGGGGTGGGTCGTTACCTACAAGGTGGGTCAGCTCCACGGGTCGCCCAGGTGAAGGCTTTTCTCTTCCCGGTGCTGAAGCTGGTTTTGTCAGTCAAGGTGGCAAGAGGCTCAGGTTCAAGCTTGGGTTTAGCAAAGGGCAGCTGCTCTGTACACAGTCATAACTGGGCTTTTTTTTGTCTAATGGAAAGACAAACTGTAGTGATGACTTACAGCGATGCCAGGCTGCTGTTAAGGGTGGCTGTTTAGAACTGTAATCAGGCATTAAAATAAAAAATAATCACCTCAGAACTGGTTGTTACTCTAATTTGGTTGAGTGATCCATACCCTTTGACAGCCAGTTGGCTGCGGGCACAGCAGGCAGAAGATGCCTCTTGTCCACTGACACCAGAATGTTCCTCTGATGTGTGGCCGTGGTGCTTGTGAGAGAGATGCTGGCAAAAATGAATTCCAGAGTCATCTCAGACTGGTTCATGCTAAAGGGACCTCCTGAGCTCACCCAGTCCCACCCCCTGCAGGGAGCAGGGACATCTGCACCCAGAGCAGGGGGCTCAGAGCCCCAAGGGCCAACCTGACCTGCCATGGGGCCAGCGATGGGGCTGCTCCCGCCTCTCAGGGCAGCCTGCGCCAGGATCTCACCAGCCTCAGTGTCAAACATTTCTTCCTTACATGCGTCCATTTCTAGTCCTGGCAGAGACCCTTCTCAGGTGACTACCAGTGTGGGGTCACCTCCAGCCATGGGTTGCCCCAGGTCTTCCTGAAGTAGGTGGGAGCCTCATGGGCTCTCTGGCACTTGCAGAGCTTTTTCACTTATTTCAGTCCTTGAGCAGGACCTTATTTTGCTGCTCATGGTGGGGGCTTGGCCTAGGTGGCCTTTAAAGGTCCCTTCCAACCCAAAGCGTTCCACGATTCTAACTAATTTCAATCTAGACTGTGAAATTAAGGTTTTGGGGTTTTTTTTCTTGCCAAGGGAGAGCCCATATTCCACTGGGAAGTGGCAGCAAAGGTTTTTGTGACCTTTGTTTGGTTTTCATGGGAGTTGCAAGTGGATGACAATGCACTATCTTTATTATTATTATTTTTATTCTACCTAAATGCTTCCTGCTCCTGCTGGTAGCAATGGGGGGAGTAAATGCCGTTCAGCCAGGAAAATCAACCCTTTCATTATTATGTTTTTATTTTACTTTTTTAGAGTATGCTTCACCTCAAGGCAAACCTCATAGACAAGCTTGTCCTGGGTTCTGCAGGAAGTTCATAACGGTGTGAACCGGCCTCCCAGTGCAGCCCCCGCATCCTCGGCAGCGTGCTCCGGTGGCACCCGAGCACGGTGATGGAAGCGGTCTGAGGGGGGAAGGATTTGGGATGCCGAAGGGGTTTGGTGTGGCACGTTGTCCGAGCAGCGCTCGAAGGGCTGGGGCTTCAGTGAACTCTCTGGTGACGCTAAAACGGGGGGAGAAAGAGCTCTTGGGTCAGATGCTCCCTAAGCGTGGGGCTTTTAGAGGTTAAACCTGTTACCGTGAATTATTCTCCGAAGCTACCCTGCAGCTAATGCAAATCCTTTTTATCTGTGGTGATAAGTGGTGTGATCTGACATTTCACAAGTTAATTGGGTGGCTGCATTTCTCCTCGTTCTCAGAAGCTGTGCTCAGAGCACGCTGTAATGCTGCAGACCTGAAGTTCAGCAGCCAGGCTGGGCACCTACAGCTTACACTTAGCTCGGGGCTGGAAACGTGAAATGATGGTGTGTGAGAAGAGGCAGAGTGTGTTCAGGAAGTCAATAACCAGAGGCTTAAACGTTTTTTTAACAGGTTTCGTAGGTCTGTGGTCTTTGTGTTGCCTAAAGATGCTGTCAAACTCTTCTCTAAGAACCTGGGTTTTTTTATTTTGCGTGTCTTTCATTTCATGCTGTTCAGGATTTCACAGGTGAATGCGCTCCGGAAAGGTAATATAAGCTCCAGATGTGATTGTATTCTCCACAGAGGTAAATTTAAACCTAGCGATTCCTCTCAGCCTTCGAACCAGCCGTTCCTCCTTTCTTTGCTTTTTCTACTTAATACCTAGCTGAAGAATTACAAAAGTAATTCCAACGTTGTTTTCCAGTGTTCTTTGTCTTCTGCTGGCAGTTCTTGCAGCGTGGCACATACCGAATCGTGATGCGCTGATGCTCCTCAGAAACAGGCGCGCAAAGCTCTGGCGTCGTGACATTCCTCAGGGTTTACACCTTTGGGTTAAGAATGTGCTGGTTGAGTGTGAAGTCACTGAGGACTGTGATCTGAGAAGCCTTAGAATACTTTGATTCTCGTTATTTTTTAAAAATAAGTTCCCCACCCCTTTCACATTGCTCCGAAAGTCGTCACTCCAGTGCTGCTTTTTTTGCAGAGCCTTTCAGAATCGCTTGCTTTAGAAAATTGAATGATGAAACACGCTTGACAAAATCAAATTGGAGGCTGAAATAACAGAGGGTTGTAATGTTCCTGCTGCTGAAGCGGAGTTCAACGCGTCAGTTCAATAACTTGCTTCTAAACCCCAGGGTTAAGTTCTTTCAGTGGCTGTCAGATTGAAGATACCCAACCAAGCCCTGCAGATGAAGTGGAGCCAGGCTGGAGATGACAGTGTCTAAACAGGGAGCAGGAGGTCGGTGTTCTTCACAACTCCCTTCTGACCCTGACACCCAAGCCAGTAACCCCAGCTGTAGCTGAATTGGTAGTGGACTGCCGTTTTCACTGGTTTTGCACAGCAGAAACGTGTGGAGCACAGATAACGAGGTTCCTGTGCTGTGGCTGCTGTGTTCAGGGAGGCTGATCCCTCAGCAGAGGACTAGATAACAAGTGTGATCCCACCACAAAACCCCTGCAGCGTAGCTTGTGGAGCTTTAATGCCTTGAGAAGGGGCAGAGGATGGGGAGGAAGCAACGCTGGCTGAAGCAGGTACACAGGGACGTGGCTCAAGGGTTTTGTCTGACTACCAGCAAAACTGCCAGACGACTCCCTGCAGGAGGGCAGGAGGCTGGAGCGAGGGGTGGGGGGTGTTGGTCTCTTCTCCCCAGGAACAAGTGACAGGACGAGAGGAAACAGCCTCAAGTGGCACCAGGGGAGGCTGAGGTTGTCCCTGAGGAGCCGGTTGTCCAGGCGTGGCCCAGGCTGCCCAGGGCAGTGGTGGAGTCCCCATCCCTGGAGGGGTTTCCCAGCCCTTGTGTCAAGGTGGTGCTGAGGGACAGGGGGCAGTGGGGACCTGGCAGTGCTGGATTATTGGTTGGACTCGGTGAGCTTACAGGTCTCTTCCAAGCAAAATGATTCTGTGGGGTGCCCTTGGTGTGTGCAGGTGATTCCATCCCAGCTGAGATCACCAGTTTCTGTGTGGGGCCACATTAACCTTTCAGAAAGAGAAGCCAGCCACGTCACTTACCAGTTCAATTAAATATTGTAGGAAATTAGATGGCAATTAGCATCCCAGCATCTGTGCTTTGCCTCAGCGGGGATGGGTGAAGTGATTTACCTTCTGTGAACTTCTCACCTGAGAAGCAATTCTCTCTCTATCATGGGCAAAATGACATTAAACAGGAATCTCAAAGGGGTGAGTCAGCTAAATCTGTTTTTTTTTTGTTACACTGGAGAATTACAAGGGTGACTGCTTTTTCTTAACCAAGGAGGTTTTCCCATTTTTTTTTTTCCTCAAGTTTTGTCTCTCACTCTGTTTCTGTTTTTTTTTTTTTTTTTTTTTTTTCTCCTCCGGCTTCCTGCTTTTTCTTCATCTTTCATGTCTAATATTAATTTGATTCTTTTGGAGACAGCCATTTTAATTGATTAAGTAGACCTGAAAGGTTGGCTGTGCGTTGCCAACATTTTTAACAATATGTTCCTTTAAAAAAATCATCCATCAACTTTGTGCTCTTTTCAGAGGGGGGGAAAAAAGAAACCTATTAATTCAATATCCTTCACTTCGTTCCCCCAAAGATCCATCACTCCTCCTTGTCGCATGTCTGGTTTAGTACTTGGCACTTGCACTGGTTTCTGTGTTCTTGAACGGAATGAAACAGGTCCTGTTCCTTCTGCAGGAACGTGGTTTGGGGACATTTCCTTGTGAAGGCTGTTGGGAGCAGAGTTTGCACTGTGTTCCCTGGGCTGGCTCTGAAGTGGTGGACCCTCACCAGGTCCCGGACTGAGCAGCAGACGGCTCAGTCCTCAGCTCGGACAGGAGCTGCTAACAGGTGTGCCAGGATGCAGGTCCGGATGGCTGGACCTGCGAGGTGGCTCCATGCCCCAAAGACTTTTTTCCCCGTGGTAAGTGTGAGTGCCGCGAAAATGATGTGAGGGTTGGAACCCCTCTGCTGTGAGGACAGGCTGAGAGAGTTGGGGGTGTTCAGTGACTGTGGCTTTATTTATCCTGGAGGAGCAAAAATTAAAGAAGGGTTTTATCACAGGTTTATAGATAAAGTGGATCAGACTCATCTTGAAAGTGTGTGGCAGGAAGGGGAATTCCTGCTACGTGCAAATAAAGAAATCTCGCAGTAAGGACGATCAAACATCAGCATGGGTTGCCCAGTGAGTACGCAGACTTTTCATCCTTGAAGATACTCAGGCTCTGACAGAGCCAATGCTCGAGCAGCCTGGTCTGACGTGGCAGTTAACCCTGCTTTACTGAGCAGATGGGTCTTGATGGCTTCGAGGCCACTTCCACCCTCAATTATTGCTCAAGCATTCAAATAAACCCCTCTGCTTTATAAACCTGCGGTTCTCAGCAGGACTGACTGCTACCATGGTGTTTCTCATGGAAAGTGTTTTTCCACCCGTAATTATTCCCAATTGGAAGCGCTGAGGCCAGCCCTTTGATCCAGAAGAAGAGTGTGCAGAACAGAAACAAGTCCATTTTCCCTTTTCCGAGGTTTGAGCTGAGACTTGAGAATCGTGGTGCAAAAATTTTGAGCCGGAGCTGAAAACTCTTTGGATTGTGCTAAAAGATAGCAAATGGCGTGAGTGCTCTTCCCTGGTGGCACCAGTTGGGCATCCCAAGGTGATGGATGCTTTTGGCTCGACGGTGGGTGGCTCGGTCTCCCGTGTGAAATGGTGGCTGGGCAGACGGTGGCTGTCGGTATTGATGGCTGTTCTCGCAGCGCTCGTTTGTCAGTGCTAAGCACCACAGGAAGCATGTGAGGAAACAGATAATTCTGTCTCCGTAGCTCGATTCCTTAATCCCTCTTCACCCTGTACCCTGGGAAAAGCAGCAGTTCCTTCCTCTTCTCCCCACCCCAGAAGGGGCGAGGGGGTGGAAATAGCGCATCAGTAGAAGGAAACTTATTTCTGGCATTTCT
Organism: Buceros rhinoceros silvestris; assembly: GCF_000710305.1. Lineage (NCBI taxonomy): Eukaryota > Metazoa > Chordata > Aves > Bucerotiformes > Bucerotidae > Buceros > Buceros rhinoceros. Next base: position 8,540 of record NW_010408711.1, on the reverse strand, counting down.
TAAGTAATATTAATGTTAATTTAAAATGTTCTGGTGGGTAATTTTACCTGGAAAACCGCCTTCCTCTTCCAGTTTTGTCTGTTTGCTGTTGTAAAACGTGGCTGTGGCGACATGAAGCTCCTCAGGCTGTTCACATCCCCAGCACGGCCTGCGCAGGAGGAGAGGGCCAGGTTCGCACCAACGCAGGTCAGAATGGTCTTTAGGAGGCCTCGTGGGCTTCCACCCCCCGGACAGCGAATGCGGGTTCCTTCTGCGTTTCAGCTCCTGCTTATGACACCACTAGAGCCTTTATTTTTAGAGCTGCTATCTTCTGCTGCTGCCATATCTGTCTGCAGAGTATTGCACTCCTGCCAAGTTGCGCTCGCTCCAGACACAACAAAATCGCGTGTAAGAAATGCAGAGTTGCTGGGATTCACTGTGAAAAGTGCTTAATAGCAAAATAATTTCCCTTTAGCCCTGTTGCTAATCTTAATCCTGGCAAGGGTTATCTGTCGCACGCAGTTGTGTACAGGATGCTTCAGCTCGTGTCGCTGCCTGGTGGTCTGAGATGCTATGGGAAAAGATTTCATCATGTTACTTGCGTGTATCGATAGAAAAAAATTTATTGTTTTCATACTGGCACCTAAAAATGATCGCTAGGACTGGTAAATAGATTGCAGGTTAAAAAAAACGGGAGGTAAATACTTTTTTAAAGTTGCCCAAATAATAGATGGTACTAAGGACAGAGAAGATTTTATTGAGTGTCCTCTGAGGTGTCTCTTTATCTCAAGTCCATTAGTTCTCTGATTATTGTGCAAACCACAAGGAAAACTCAGGCATGTCCTGAGAAAGTAAAATAATTGTCCTTGGGGACATGTTACTTTGATGCTAAGGGAAGAAAGAAGAAAAATAAAAATCCCGAATAACTTTGGCTGGTGCTAGTTTAGAAAAAACCCGTCTTCAGTTAGCTCGGAGGAGTAAGTACTTTGAGGCAGAAGTTCAACAATGTGTTACTCGAACGTCGCTTTCACGAGTCACAGGAACGGAACCGGTGGTTTGGATGGGTCCTGGTGTCTGATGCAGTGCTGGCGCGGAGTGATGTAGCTGCACGTCATAGCACAAAGGTACCAGAGACCCATCAAAAGCCCATTTTTAAGACTGGTTTTGGAAGAGACCCGTAGGTGTTACATAAACACATACACAGCTGAGTTTAAAAAAACCTTTTCATTGAGAAACACAAAATTGGTTGAATATAACGAAAATGTTAATTTGATCCCTGCTTACCTTCTGGGTCATGTAGGGCTGCTGAGCCAGCAGTGTGCCCAGGTGGCCAAGAAGGCCAAAGGCATCCTGGCTTGTCCCAGCACTGGTGTGGCCAGCAGGAGCAGGGCAGGGATGGTCCCCCTGGACTGGGGACACTGGTGAGGCCACACCTCGGACCCCAGGTTCAGTTTTGTCCCCTCACTCCCAGAAGGACCTTGAGGGGCTGGAGCGTGTCCAGAGACGGGCAGTGGAGCTGGTGCAGGGTCTGGAGCACAAGTGCCCTGAGGAGCAGCTGAGGGACCTGGGGGGGTTGAGCCTGGAGCAAAGGAGGCTCCGGGGAGACCTTCTGGCTCTGACAACTCCCTGACAGGAGGGTGGAGCGAGGTGGGGGTCAGACTGTTCTCCCCACAAACAAGTGACAGGACAAGAGCAAAAGGCTTCAAGTTGCACCAGGGGAGGTTGAGGTTGTCCCTGAGGAACAATTTCTTCCCTGTTGGGGTTGTGCAGGCGTGTCCCAGGCTGCCCAGGGCAGTGGTGGAGTCCCCATCCCTGGAGGGGTTTCCCAGCCCTTGTGTCGAGGTGGTGCTGAGGGACAGGGGGCAGCGGGGACCTGGCAGTGCTGGGAGTACCCTTGGACTCCGTGAGCTGAAAGGTCTTTTCTAGCCAAAACAATTCTGTGATCCTGTGACTGTCTAGTATCGGGTGGGACTAAAACGGGTTTGACTCGCCCTTATCTAGTGATCTGCAGTTGGGAGATGAACATTGTGACCCAAGCAATGATGAAGGGAAGGATTTGGTCAGTTAATTGCAAAGGAAGGCGCAGAGGAGTGCTAGTCCAGAGGATGCAGGCTCTAGAGGAGCCATGGAGCTGCACGGTTCAGGGGTGACAGTCCTCCCTAGGACTCACTGGAATAGAACAAGCTCTGGAGAAGAGGCTGGTTCCTGTGCTATTCTTGACAACACTTGGAGCAGTGTCCTGCAGTAATTTAAAAAAACTAAAAAAGGATTGTGTGGCCATTGGTGTGAACCTCTCAGTACCGGCAGTGGTTTTGCTGGCCTGAATGAGGATGCTCCTTGTGGCTTCTCTCTGTGAGAGGAGACAAAAGTGGAGCTTGGGACAGAGGAATTCTCCTCTGGCCGTGATTTTGTGAGTTCTCCTCTGCAAGAAAGGATCGGTGTGGCAGGACTGGTGAAAACTCTGGCCGTTCTGTGTCTGCTCACTGTCTGCTGAAATTAGTCGTGAGGTGGAGCAGCCTCTTGAAAAATACTCGTCATAATTGGAGAAAAATATGGGTCTAAAGCAAGAGCACCCATTTAAATCCCCATTTGTATCTTCCTAATGCACTTGTCTCCTTTTTGCCTCGGAGCTATTTTAATTGAATTGGTCTGTTCCACCTCAAATGGGCTTCAACGCAATCACAAACCATGTCTTCCACTAAATTTCCAGCGTTCAAAGCAGCTGACCTTGTCAGCTGGGGGGAGCTGCCCACAGATTCAACTCGTACACGCAACTTGGCTGAGAGCTGTGGTGTAATGGCACTAACTAGCCATGGTAAACACAGTTGCTGTCTTTGCTGTGCGAGAGTGTTTGTGTAATTTTCCAATACCGACTGCATTTGGAATTGAATTATCAAATGGGCTGTAATCATATGCTAGAATGCGTTTGGGATGAGTGTGTATTTTGTAGTAATTAGTTCATTACTAGCCATAATGTGGCCATTTCTCAGGAATGTACCTACTTCATTGATTTTAAAAAAACCCTCTGGCATTTTTAAAAATTCTTCACTGAATACAGCACTACTGCTGCTGGGTGGAACACAAATAAAGGGATGGGGTTAGATCAGTTGCCCAGAGCCCACACACCTGCTGGAGGGTCGGGAGGCTCCACAGAGGGAGCTGGCCAGGCTGGATCGATGGGCTGAGGTCAGTGGGCTGAGGAACAACCAGGCCAAGTGCCAGGTCCTGCCCTGGGGTCACACCAACCCCCTGCAGCGCTCCAGGCTGGGGGACGAGCGGCTGGGA
>NW_010408711.1:2051-5077 GCF_000710305.1 Buceros rhinoceros silvestris | reverse complement strand
TTGTCCCAGCACTGGTGTGGCCAGCAGGAGCAGGGCAGGGATTGTCCCCCTGTACTGGGCACTGGGGAGGCCACACCTTGAATCTTGGGTTCAGTTTTGTCTCCTCATTTCATGAAGGACCTTGAGGGGCTGGAGCGTGTCCAGAGAAGGGTATGGAGAACATGGAGGAGTGTCTGGAGAACTTCTAACGAGCAGCTGAGCGGCCTGGGGAGCTGTTTAGCCTGGAGAAATAGAAGCTCAAAGGAGACCTTCTTGCTCTCCACAACTCCCTGATGAGGAGGTTGGAGTGAGGTCGGGGTTCAGGAATAAGTGATGGGTCAAGAGGAAACAGCCTCAGGTTGTTCCAGGGGAGGCTGAGGTTGTTCCTGAGGAACAATTTCTTCCCCGTTGGGGTTGTGCAGGCGTGTCCCAGGCTGCCCAGGGCAGTGGTGGAGTCCCCATCCCTGGAGGGGTTTCCCAGCCCTTGTGTCGAGGTGGTGCTGAGGGACAGGGGGCAGTGGGGACCTGTCAGTGCTGGGGGAACGGGGAGACTCGATGTTCTTAAAACGTCTCTTCCAACCCAAATGATTCTGTGATTTTTTTTTTTTTTTTGGAGCTGTGAGGGTTAAGCAAAACCAAGAGATGTAGAGCTGTGGATGGGAGGAAGAAGGGGAAATTGAATCTCTCAGAAAGACCTGGTAGTTTTTATTTCCCCAAATATATGTATTTATAGAGAACCCGGTTCTTCATAACAAGCCAGGATCCCCACATCCCAGCACCTGAAACACAGGCTGCCTGCAGTGTCAACCTGGTGTTCCTCGTCTCTCCAGACCCTCCTGCTGTTGAGCATTGCAGTTGTGGAGGAGAGATCACACCCCAGATCTCCAGCTTAGCGACCCAGAAGGCAGAGGTGCTCCACCGGCTTATCCAAGCTCAACATTGACCACGCAGTTGCAAGCAGCTGTTGTTCCTCTCTCACATTCCACTCCAGATGTGTCCTCTGTGTATACACGGGTATTCCCAGTGTGTAAAACTCTCAAATATTTGGGATTGCCCGAGCGTAGCTATAACTGTGTGCTGTAGGCTGAGGAAATGGTTCCCAAAATGTTCCTTATCGTTAACTTAACACGTTTTATACTTGGTAAACAACCTCTGTAGATGTTTCAAAAATTTCTTTCTTTTCATTACTTTCTTTTTCTTCTGTCATGAAGGAAAAACAAACAACTCCTTTTCTTTCTTCATTTTGTTTTCAGAGAGTTTATACAACTGGGCTTTCCATGATTTGGAGCGCAGGCACCCAGGACAAATTTTGAACAAATCTTTGGTAGTGGCTTTCTTTGAGCTCTGCCATGCAGGCCAACGTCTTTTGAAGTTGTTGTTGAACCAGCACAGGGACATAAATACATATTTCTTTTAGAGAGTTACTTCGTCCGTAACTTCACCTGTATTTCACATCGGAAATGTTTGCGCTGCAATTTAATGATGTTTGAGGAGGGTTCCGTGAGTTCTTGCCCTACCGCTTTGCATCCAGCTTCTCCAAGTAGCCGTTGCTGATTCCAAGTCACCTGTCAGCTGACTTTTTACACCACTCTTACACAACTAATGTGTTTTATAGGTTTCAGATACTCAAGAAAGTAACAAGAAGTGGTTAAGAACCGTTGCTCTATTCCCCATACAGAAGCTGAGGGTATTAAGGACCTGAAAGATAAGAAAATAAGATGTGACACGGTACATAATCTTGCCGTAATGGCTCAGTTTGTCTGTGTCTAATGCGCAGTAACTGCTGTTTTATGGCAAGTTTTCCAGACGTCATAATTGCCTGGTGAGTGCTGCCTCACTACATTCGTTCATGGATGAATTCTGTACAAACACGTCGCAGAATGTGGTGTCTGAGATGTTGAGAAGTGGGAATTTTATTTGATTAATCTAAATAAACACCGGGGAACGTTGGAGAGCCTTCGAAGAAGGTGACTGAATAAAATACCGCAGCGATGATGCAGCCTGTGCTGGAGACGTTACAATTCACGGGCAGTTTGAGATCCCATCTGCCAACTACAGAAAAACACAGTTTTGCTCTGCTTTACTTCGTAAGTTAATCACTGGGGAGTTTAACTCCAGAAGTCCTCCCTTTGGTCGTAATAGTGGGCATGTGTCAGAGTATTGGATTTCATGGGAGCCGTGGAGTGTAGAAAATGGATGTCTACCACAGGGTCGACTTCTTGACGTGTTATTCTAAGAAATACTTATTATAAGGTGGTTTTCTTTTTTTAGTTATTAGCTGCGGCTCATTAAAACCAGGGGGGAAAAAAGACCCCAAACCTGCCAGGGAGGAATTGACTGATGCTGTGAAAGCACTTTTGCTCTGAAGCTGATTTCAGAGTCCTACACAAAAATGATCTGAAGGGTTTTGGCACTCTTGCCCCCCAAGAAAAACGTCGCTGTGGTTGTGGTGGAAACTTGAGGCTGAGTTCTCCAAGGATGAGCTGCTTGGGTGGAACAGGAGAGCAAGAGCTCAGGTTTCAACATACATCTCTGAAGGAATCTGAAAGTGATTATAAAGAGTGGCAGAATTCCCCCCCAAAAGGAAAATAAAGCAGGACTTTTTTTGTAGGCTTAATGCAAAGCAGAGGGTGGGTGGCGTGGAGGCTCTAATGACCAGCTGCAGCATCTTCGATGCCACGCCGCATAGGGGTAGGAGAAACAAAGAGTGGTGCTGGTGGTGTAGCCGTGGTGCTCTAGGAGACGGTGGTGGTACAGATGGACTATAGAGGACAAGGGGCAGTAGTAAAACCTGAGGAGCACCACCTTTGCATGCTGTTTTCCTCTTTCCAGCTTTTCTTCCTAAAATGTGAAAGACACATAGGAAAGCAACTTATTGAAGTAATCCAAACCTTCTGAAGGCTGTTTTGTGTGGGCAGCAGCTGGAGGGAGGGGATGCTGCTCCTCTGCCCCGCTCTGCTCTGGGGAGACCCCCCCTGCAGGGCTGGGGCCAGCTCAGGGCTCCTCAGCCCCGCAGAGACACGGAGCTGCTGGAGCGGGGCCAGAGG
>NW_010408711.1:0-1717 GCF_000710305.1 Buceros rhinoceros silvestris | reverse complement strand
GGCAGGTCAGGTTGGCCCTTGGGGCTCTGAGCCCCCTGCTCTGGGTGCAGATGTCCCTGCTCCCTGCAGGGGGTGGGACTGGGTGAGCTCCAAAGGTCCATTTTAACCAAACCAGTTATCTAGGATTTATTTATCTGACTTTTTTTAGTTTCCTTTTAATTTTTCTTCCTTAGATTATAGATCAGCTGCTGTAGAGAAAGCAGTAAAATTGCCCAAACCTCTGGACTTTATTTCAATACCAAAGTCAGAATTGGAGGGTTTGGGGACATTTTATTCCAAACTAATTGATTAATTGCAGTTGTGAGAAGATTCAGACGTGTTAATAGGTGCGATGGCAATTGCAAATTTTTCCTAATGAGCTTCATGGCTCAGATACCAAAGCGCAAACAGATGCCACCAGTCGCGGCGGTGTCACCAGAGCTGGGAAAGCAGGCGCAGTGCAGTTTGTACGCCCTGCGCTGGGAACATGACCTGATGCTGCAGCGGAGATCCCGGAGCCACTTTTTCTGTTCATTACTCCGTTTTGGGATGGAAGCTTGGAAAAGAGTGGACATTGGGTCGCTGCATTAAAGATGACTTTGGAAATAATTTGGCTGACATTGAGCAGAAGGAGTTGTGATGTGGGGAGAACACAGCCTCGATCTCCTAGGTTCATGGGCTTTTTGTCAAGACTTTATTTTTATGTCTCTTCTGTAACCAGAGATGTCCTCACCTTTACCTGTCACCCACGTTGGCCCCCAGACCCATGGAATCGGTGTTTCTTGGGGTAAGGGGTGGGATGGCAGTATGTGCTTTGTCCATCCTCACCCAGAAAATGGATTTTTCAGCCTGAACGTATTTAGATTTCGGTTTCAGCTCCAGCATACTAATTCTTTCTTTTTTTGTGGTAGGTTGTTTTTTTTTTTTTTGGGGGGGGGGGGGTTCATGGACGGGGAAGGTTGCCTTTTTTCATACTAATTTTTTCTTTTTTTGTGGTAGGTTTTTTTTTTTTTTTTTGGAGGAGGGAGCGTTCAGTGACAGGAAATGCTGCATTTATTTGACTACCAAGAACAAATCATGCACCCAGAAATTTTTTGGGAGAGAGGCAGAGCCCCTCTGCTAAGCACAGGGACCTTACGTAAGCTCGTGCGTTCCTATCGGCCTTCTTTTTGTCTTCCGAGTAACTTTTTTGGAAGCGGGCGAGTTGGCCCGATGCTTCAGGCGTCGAGGATGTTGCTTGGCAACTTTGGGCAGTGCGCGTGTTGCTCCGGGAGCAGCCGGGCAGATGTTTGCGCACAGGCTGGATGGGAGCGACCTAGCGGCAACCGAACAAACCCCCTCCTAAAACCACCGGTTCAGGGCTGGGGGTGAATTAAACATTTGCGCCGTGAGAGGCTGTTGGTGGCACTCATTGTTTGACAAGTGTAAAAAGCGTTGCAGGAGGGCGAGGGGCCAAGGTGCCTTTCTCAGGTGTTTTTCAATGCCCGGGGGACAAATCTGTATCGTTTGTGGTGTGGGAGAGTGCGATTTGTTTAAGCTTGTTAAAGCTGTGAGTTGAAGATGAAGAGGGATGGTTTTTCTATCTCTTTTAGTAAAACAGTAAAGTTTTTGTGCTGTTAAGAGGATTATCTCTCAGAGGAACAAACCCAGACCTCCCAGGTCATTCGGCAGGTCTCTGTCCAGTTAGTGATGAGCTGCCCTGCAGTTACCACAGACTGGTTTGGGTTGAAGAGACCTT
>NW_010408710.1:2201-7294 GCF_000710305.1 Buceros rhinoceros silvestris | reverse complement strand
GACTTCTATTATGCGTAACTGGGGCACAAAGCCAGTTTCATTTACGGATAAAGTAATACTGAAGTAATGGCTATACTGGGACAGGTTAAAACCATAATTTCTGTATCTCCACATCTACTTCTCTGATTGTATTTTAGGTTAAAACTACCTACATTCAAATGAATGCAGATACGTGGATAATTATGTTATAATTAGATATTGATCATTATACATAATGCTTTCACTCACAGGTGCCTATTTTGGGGGGTTTAAAGTTTCACTCTACTAAACCTTTAGAGTCCAATTTATCTTTATCATCTTTAGTATTATTATTTTCACTAATGACCTGATATCTCAACGCAGGAAATTAGAAAGAAGGCAAGAGGGAAAAGGAGTCACTAATGTGAGTCTTGAAGACTAAGCAATCAGTGAGTGCACAACTTCAGCTTCAAAAATATTTTTTAAGCAGCCTATTGATGGTGCCTTTTGGAAAAGCTTGTCAGAGCCCTGGTACCTGACTGGATGCACATTTAGGCAGCTTAGTTTAGTATTTTTTGTTTTCTTGTGACTTTATAAGATTACTTTTTCATAAACTTTATAATGAACTGGAAAATGCAATAGGAAGAAGCAGGTAAGAAGGAGAAAAAAAAACCAGCATGAAAAATGCAGGCATGAAGCTGCAGTGAAAAGATTAAGCATAGAGGAAAGAGATGACAGAAGTCAGTAAGCCAGTCAGTTCAGGGCAGAGAAAATTCTGGCAAAACTGTAAAACAGCTTATCAGCAAGAGAAGGTTTCTGATGATCTACATGTTGACCATCACTCATGTTTTTTTATTTTAAGGTCAAATATTACAATAGATACATTGTAGCACCCCAGTATGACACTTGCTATTTAATTTAAAAAGCAAACTTTGAATGACTGACAGTCTCATTAATATGTTGCAATAAATTGGAAAGAAAGGAGATTTGTCCATTTGAAAAATAGTACACTTTAATATAGATTGTATAAAAGACATGTTAAATAACATGAAAAGAAATGTAAGAGCTAGTGTCTATTTTCTTTCAAATAAAACATCTGTAATTTATGTAACAGCAACATAGAAAACAACCTAACAGGTACATTGTAGTAAGAAACCACATGTGATGTCTACCCACCACTGTACCACAGTTAACATGCCACTATTATTTCACTAACCAATCACGGAAAAATAGGGATTATCTAGTTCACACCAATTTACTCCAGTTATCCCTGCTTTCAGTTTCTCCTGTAACAAGAATTCTAGTTTGGGGATCTTTCCTTAAAGGCTACGTAGAGGTGAATATGATGGCTTTTACATCCTACTAGCTGATCACACACTGCTGCAGAGCGAGACACATGGCACCCTACCAGCCATCCTGAATCTCCCCTGGGGCTCTATCAGTAAGAAGCAGTGTGGCAGAAATCCGACTCTGGGCCACAGTCTAATAAAACTATCCTGCATATCTGATGCATCAATAATGCCTCGTTCTGGGCTTTTTCAGTCGACTCTCAGCTATTTGGACATTGCTTCAGAGCAATTGATTTGTGTGCTTATTCTTGACACTACGTTACTTAAAAAACTGCTTCACGAATTGATTCAGTATCTCCTTTAAGTAGTTAAACTGGAGTTCTCTGAAGAGTTACAAAGCTTAAGCTTTGTAATTTATTAGTAGAAATAACAAAAATAAACAGTCACTGCCACACAAGAAGGATTTCTTAGGTGCCTCGATGTATTCTGCTTCAGTTCTCTCCTGAGAATCAGGCATTGTTAAAATCAGACATTGACATTTCTCATTCTATGCTCCACTGCAGCATGATAGAGTTTATGTTAGACTTTAAGACCACAAACTTTACAGTAGCCTTTTATTGCTGCTCTAAGTCTTCCCAACTTCAAAATTCTCCTGAGCTTTAATAAGGGTCTCCACATTAGGTTTTCAACCTCTTTTAAAAATAACAGGTTCTCTCAGCAAACACTGCTTCAGGATTTTTCCTACTATTTAATAGTTATTCACTTAACTAAACCCTTAGGTACAAACCATGCAATCAGAAGGACAATCTGCACAAAGGAGAAGCAACTACTCTTCCTTCCACAGTAGCAGTGAGACTCCCAGCCTTGGAACCAGAGTACTATCGCGGAGCTTTTTTCCTACTATTTAATAGTTATTCACTTAACTAAACCCTTAGGTACAAACCATGCAATCAGAAGGACAATCTGCACAAAGGAGAAGCAACTACTCTTCCTTCCACAGTAGCAGTGAGACTCCCAGCCTTGGAACCAGAGTACTATCGTGGAGCTAGGTAATAAAAAAAAAATAAAAAAAAAAAAAGGAGAACTGAAGAAGAACCAAGACTGAATACTAAACAAAACTTTTCTTTCTTCCAAGTCATAGGACTAGTAAGTGGCTGAGAGCTATGTGAGGACAGAGGAAGGAAGCATAGTACCTCAGATTTTTTAAGGAGAAAGAGGAAAACATCAAAGTTACGAAGGGGAGTACTAATGACAATTCCCTAACACATTACAGAACTTGTCACAAGCTATTTGAACGCAATGGTAAAAGGAAGAGGCTGATCTGCCATTGGAACCTGGGCACTAAACAAAACAGACTGGTGGCAGATTTCCTGGCTTCAGGTGGTGTTTTTTAAGGAACACACATACCAGGAAAAAACTAGCAAAATACCTTGTCTGAAGTGTCACTGGAGCTGAAGCTCTCCAGAAACACAGAAGAAAACTGCCCAGGTTTTGTCAAACAGAAGTGCATGGGTATGTGTCAGTAGCAAGCATAAGCAAAAGGGAAGACTTTCAGATGATACCTTATCTTCCAACGGCACCCCAGAAAAGCTCCCACACTTGCAATAGCTGTAATGGGTTTTCAGCAACTAAGGCTTGGGAAGCAAAGAGGGCAGCTGTATGTCTATGAATGCCTAACATCTTCAGAAAAAATATACCCACTCCATTTTGAAGCAGTGGAGCAAATTTACAAATATAAATAGCATGTATCTTTGGTATGTAATATGTACATATCTAATAGCTATGTGTTTTTATACCTACTAAGGTACTTAAGTAAGCAGTTTCCAAATAATCACTTCGTGATTTTGTCTTAGGCACCAGAAGACTGGTAAAGATATGCAGCCCTCGCACACACTGTTTATAACATCAACAGGGAAAGTATCTCACAAAATATGAATATACCAATTTACAAAGACATTTTCAGAAAAAATATGCCTTGAAAACAATCTGATCCAAAGTACATAGATTAAATAAAGGTGGGTTGTTGTTTTTCTTTTAGCACGTAATCCCCTTCAACATTTGTCCTGTTCAATCTGCATTCTCGCAACTTTCTCATGAAGTGTACAACAGTTTTCTTACAGCACCTAACATCGTTTTGTGTCTTTAATTTTGTATGTCTTTAATTTACTAGTATTATCTTCCAAATCATGCTAAACCAAGGCACATCATGAAAAAATACTGATTAATAAATGCGTGAGGGCTACTAGAACAGGTCTTATCATTCAGGAGATGGAAAAAAGACCACCTCACTAAGGCTGTAACCACAGGCAATATCTTGATTCTGAAAAGAAATGTGGATTGTCAAAAAAAAAAAAAAATCAAAAGCCTATGAGTCATGAGTCACAAAAATCACAGTAAATTTAGAGATAGAAAGTTTTCTGTTTCATACTACCCAAGATAAAATGTCTAGCAGATATATATAGTTAGATACAGAGTCTGCTTCTTTAGAGATCTACACTATACATTTTGAACAAGCCTTGAATAGGTGCATTTTTTTCATTATGGAAAAGCTGCAGCAGTGAAATTTCTATGCAAACAGTTCTGTTCTCTGGAACTTAAGGGGAAGCAAGGACAATTTCTGTTGCATCATGCTAAACTTTGAGGAATTTCAGCAAAGGCTTAGTACTCCATTCCACTACTGGAGACTGCTTCATACTTGACCTAGAGGCAGACGGTGGATTTTATTAAATCATGTGGAAATTGCAAGTATTAAATGCTGGCCTATAGTACCAATAACAGAAGAGACATGTCTGTCATATCTTAAAACTGTAGCAATGGATCAGCAGAAGTGTCTACCTTCTTACTGCACTCACACATTTCTTTCAATAAAGCCTGAGAACGCAGTTATCACAAAGGGACAGACAATTCACCTTAATCTTTGACAGCAGCATAAACACTGCAGTAAAGGAATACAAGAGAAGTCATTTCCTCTTGTATTTATCTAAATAAATATCCCCCTTATTTATCTAAATAAAATCATTTCTTGTGCAGTTCCTGAGAATGACAGGTTCAGGAAAAGCAGAACAAGCTGGCACCGAAGTTTAATTACTCCTGTGGAGTATTCAGCAGCTACAGCTAATAATGTCTGAGCAGTTCCTTTCTGTGTCCCGTGTGGGTAACTCCCATGCGCACTAACAGGACACTTCCCTTTACATTCATCCTCTCACTAAGCTGATGGTTATGTAAATGACTCATGGCAAGACTTGTACCAGTCCGCTTCAGTTCAAACCACACTTAACATCAGCTCTGCAGAGGCACTGACCCATCATGCTTTGTCATCGGACACGGTGGTGGTTACAGTAACATTTTAGTTTAAGTCTAAATTAGTACAATTCTTTTAACAGTCTCTCCTGAGAAAGACAAATGACCTCTCTTGTGCCCAAACTCTCCAACATTACTGTACTTTTCTGAACAGATACACAGGGAAGAGGAAAAGACAGGCAATATATTCTCTCTGTATACAGGAGTGCCTGAAGATCACAATACTACTGCCACGCTACAGTTGATACTCAAAGAACTTTCCTGGAGCTGTAAAACTGAAACTGATGTTGGCAGTTTCCCATTTAATGAATTAGAGGTGATAGAAATATAACACCCAACAAAATCATTAATTATTATCATATTGCAGGGAATAATTCTATTTGTCCAGAACTCAAAACAAGGAAGTTTCAGCTCAAACCAGGAAGTTTAGCCCAAACCGGGACAGATGTCAACTCTGAAATAATTTATTGCCTCATCTAAATATTAAACTGTATTTTGGTGTTGTAAGAGGAGATTCTGTCCATCTTTTTACCATTTGCCTTAGGT
>NW_010408710.1:380-2056 GCF_000710305.1 Buceros rhinoceros silvestris | reverse complement strand
AGGAATTAAAATTATACCATCAGATAGTAAAGATGGAAAAAATAGTTTGTGCTTTGTTATTACTTTTGTTAAAAGTCAGCTTTGTTGTGTTGACTTATAAACTACAGTTCTTCAGATTCTCTTAAGATGTTTGCACTTGGGCTCTCATGATGTGGTTATTATCACATTTTGTGAACCTCTTTTTACCAACTATACTTCCTGTAAATGAAGAACACAAGCAGAAGCTTAATTGTAGCTATCTGCTGAATATTGACCTCTCAGCTCAATAAATCATGATTGTTCACCTCTTCCAAAGTCAATAACTATTTAATATTCTATTAAGCTGATGGGAGTAACAGAATAGTAAACCATGTTTCTGCTATAGCAAATGTGATTGAAACAGGGAACAATCCCCCTTTCATTTAAAAGGGCAAAAGACACCTGTTATTCAAGGAGCATCATCATTATAAAACTCTGTGGAAAGAAGCAAACCACGTAAGCTTAGACTTAATTCAGTTTTCTGAGCAGAAATCTGAAAAACTGTAAAAATATAACTTTAGTAATTTACTGCCATACTATTTCTGAAGAAATTCTTACGTTGTGTCCCTAGCTGATGATAGCTCACGTAACTGGATAAAGTCAGTAAGGAAACAAAACAGAGCTTTCACCCAGTGATTAACAGTGGATACGGTCTCCTTTAAGACGTCCAAATTCTAGATAGGCTAAGTTCATTATATACCATAGCTCTGGAATTCCTTAATTTGTAACAGTTGGATTATTCCCATGGTAGAGTGAAACAGATTTACTCTATCCTTCTTCTGTTTAAAGAGACTTGAGAAGACGGGGGGAAGGAATTTGTTCTTCAAAGAATGTGACTTCAAAGAAAATACCATGCCACTTCATAAGAAAATAAATTAAAAATTGCCATTTTCACAAAACCTGAATTTTGCTTCCTCCCTCCTTTTATCTCCAGGCTGAGCACTATGCAAGCAGGGAAGAAGACGACTAATGATCACTCTCTTTTTAATTTCATCTGCATTCTTCATGTCCTTTTCCCCATAAGCAGTTAGAACTAAACCTTAAGACATTTGCTCCTGTAGAATTTAGTCAAATTACAAACTAACTGATTAGCTGCTGCTTTTTACCTACCTATGACTCTGTTCGGGTCTTATGCTCTTCTATTGCTTTCCAACACATTGGTCTCCTTACAAAGTCCACAGATTTCATTAGCATCTTTTCTAACAAAATAATCTATTGGAGGGAAATTCCAGAGCATCTAAACTGACAAGTGGCTGGGTAGCACTTTCACAAGGTGCCATATGGGTATAAATTAAATTTCACTCAAATTTATGGAATTCTAATACAACAAGCTATCTTGTCAATTTATGCTTGTATCTCTTAAGAAGGTATCTTAAGATGTCTTCCTTAAGTTTATATATCCCAGCAGAATCCGCCTTTGCTGGCAAAGTCTGTAGCGGACCGGCCTTTTGAGCTGCAGGCATCCTTACGAGGTGGCAGATCAGCAAAGTTGATCTGCATATAACCACACATAGGTGTGGGTACAAACCGGTCTGTTCTGCAGCCATTGGCAAGACCAACATAAACATGTAAAATCCAGATTCAATTTCTCTAATACTCTCTGATGCACATTTTCTATATTTTCACTGCCAAAAAAAAAAAAAAAAGCCTTTCATTAA
>NW_010408710.1:0-351 GCF_000710305.1 Buceros rhinoceros silvestris | reverse complement strand
CTCTGGAGGCCTTTTTTTATTTTTTTCCCGCAAAAAAAAAAAAAAAAAAGCCTTTCATTAAACCACCACTGAAGTTTGGTTCCTTAGTCTCTGCAAACAATTGTACCTCTTTTTTTTTTGCTTAACAGATTTGGGACTACAGAAACTGAAACCACCTCAAGATTTGACAAGCTGCATAGTTATCAACAACAGATGCAGAAAGATGCAGATTAATGTGCTTTTTTTTTTTTAGTAAGCAGTGGAAAAGCAAAATGTGGGATTAATTTTCTTAAGTTAAAGTTTCATAATTGGTGGGTGGACCTCGGCTAGCTGCCAGACCCCCAGCCAGCTGCTCTCTCACTCACCTCCTCA
>NW_010408709.1:0-312 GCF_000710305.1 Buceros rhinoceros silvestris | reverse complement strand
GGGGTGACAGTATAGAGGGGTTTAACTATCTGGCTATACTCGGGAATGTGCATTCTCCAGAAGCCTATGAGTCCCAGGAAGGACTGTGTCTCTTTCTTGTGGGTAGGCGGAGACATGGCTGTGATCTTATTGACCACGTCTGTGGGGATGTGGCGACATCCATCCTGCCACTTAACCCCCAGGAACTGGATCTCCTGAGCAGGTCCTTTGACCTTACTCCTCTTGATAGAGAAACCAGCGTCCACCAAAATGCAGATTTCTGCCTACCTTTCTCATAGACGTCCTCTGCGGTGTCACCCCACACGATGATGT
>NW_010408708.1:82658-83015 GCF_000710305.1 Buceros rhinoceros silvestris | reverse complement strand
CACCCTGCTCTCTGCGGCAGTTTAAAAATGTTGCGAAAAGAGGGGAAGTAAAACCTGTCTTAAGGCTGACACCGAATATATGAAACAAACAAAATGGGCGGCACAAATAAAGACGGTTTATTTAGAAGAGTAACATTTATGGGCTCTTTTGGTATTGCCTCTGATAAAAAAACTGCAGAGCTGTGGCTGTTTTGCCAGACTGCACAGGTCCGATACTGAAAGCTCACAATTTGTCTGCTGTAGCCCGGCTACGTGGTACAATAAGCCGCTAATGCACAAACAGTGCCTTAGAAGTGAGTAGAATTGTGATTACTACCATACGAAATACAACATACACCCAGGGACAAAATATAAAGA
>NW_010408708.1:80293-82310 GCF_000710305.1 Buceros rhinoceros silvestris | reverse complement strand
TGGCTCATGTCCCCTCTTGAGGGGCACATCTGTCCCCCATCTGCTTGGACTGTCAAACACAGCCGACAGCTGTGCCACAGGTCCCTAATACTAAGCCACGAGGAATTCCTTATTCCATGATCCGTGAATTTTCATTCTAGCTGAGCCAGAAGGGCTCAACAATCTCAAAATTAGCACCAATAATCACTCTCCTAAATTGTTTTCTCCCACCTATCAGCACATGCAATGCCTTTTCCTGGGAGAGTGTTTGGCTGTCTGCTTCTGTTGGCATAGGATCTCTGAAGGAAGGTTTATTTTTTTCTTGCTGATGACATTATCTCTTGGCTGTTGCTGTGCAGAAAGGGTCTGTGTTAGAGGCACATCGTTTCTGCAGAGCTGAAAGAGGGTGATGGTTCTCAACCTGGATAAAGTCCCACTAAGCGAATGATTATATTCTTAAAATAGCCTTCGGGAGCTTGCCGTGTAACGGGTTGCTCAGCATTTTAAACAGAATCCTTCTCACAGGAAAGCAAGCTCCAGTAAATTCACCTGCTGCCTCTTCTTTATAAGCTTGTGCTAAACCAAACTCTGCCGCACGCATCAGAATTCCTGGGGACTGCCTCCCGCAGGGGTTCAGATGCTGCTTTGGGAGATGAAGTTCCTGAAGCCCTGGTCTCTCGTACAATCAAGCCTTTTCACATCAGCTGGTGTGGAGGAGCTGAGTCTTGGCTGGACTAACGGGACCGAGAACAGCTTGCAGAGGTTGGGAGGAGTGTGAAGCTGGCAAAAATGCCTTTTATGCCAGTCATCCTCCATTGCCGTGCTCGCAAGGGACGCGTTAGCAGAAAGGCCAAGCACCAGAGACTTGCTCATGACTATATCTCAGTGAACCTCTACTATTCTACAGCAGATGAGAGATGTTATATGCCTGGGATAACATGGAAATGCTGCCACAGGTTCAGGAATAGTTAGATCCGCCGTTTTTTGTCACATCATCCTACTTGCACCCCGTGGTTCATGCAGACTGTACAACTAGTTGAGAGAATTAAGACCCTAATTTTAATACTAGGGATTCAACGTATCAGCTGGATGATCTCGGTCTAGTCATTTCAACTCCTCAGTGCCTCCATCTTTCTCCCTGGGCTGGCCACATTCACTTTTACTCCTTTCTTCTGGAATGATTTGGAAAGTATTGCCTAGACTAGAAACAAGCAGTGGAAGTGCTCGGATTTCCGTGTCACCAGGCATGGGTGACCCTGTCTGCCAGGCAGATTAATGGCATTTCTCAAGCACTTCTTCAGAACTTGGAATCTCCTGGCTGTCATCCTTGTAAGACTCAGTCCCTTTCTCAAGACACCCAGCATTCCATGAAGGATGGCCCTGCTTAGGTGCTCCTGCTTTGCCTCTTCTGTGCTGATGCAAAGCTGGTTTTCCTCATTTAATTATCTCAGACTTCCAATCACTCTTGGTGCAGGTAATTTTCAAAACCTGATGAAGTCATACTTGTGTGGGTGTGAGAGTTAATAAAAGAGCAGCAAGGAACATTTCTGTGCTCTGGAACGCAGTTGTCTGTGCTCTTAGGGAAGGCTCTGGTGTGCTTTTAGCCCAGCTCCCACTCTCCAAAGCAATTCCTGGCCAGGGTTCTGAAGGTGTCAGAAGCCAGGAGCTGTTTCCAGTGGGCAGTTTGTATACAGCTGCAAGGCTTTAGAACTGAAGACACTGCCATGATGTCATGGTCACGTCATGGTTTGCCCTGCTAATTACACTGATGCAGGTATTGGGAGAGGGGGAGAAAAAGAAATAAAAAGCAAATCCAAAAATGGGACAAAACCCCCCTCATGTTTCACTGTTACACGGCTCCAGATTAGCTAAACTCGCTTCTGACTTAGTGAGAAGGGCCTTTGCAGATTTCCCTGAATAGCAGCTGAAATCGGGATCTCAGGTTGCAATAATTGTGGTTTTATCTTTCGAGTTTCTGCTCCCTTTGAGGACTCCCCATTACTGGTTGAAAAGTATTGCTGCTGAAGCCTTTTGCTGA
>NW_010408708.1:71228-80240 GCF_000710305.1 Buceros rhinoceros silvestris | reverse complement strand
CCCATTAGTGGCTGAAGAGTATTCCTGCTGAAGCCTTTTCCTGACAGGAAATGTGGGTTTTATCTAAACCGCCTTTCCATAGAAAATATCATTAATGATGAAATGTTTCAATTTTCCAATCGGGCTTCTTCGACTTCTCAACTATTTCAATTCAGCCAGGGATTTAAATACTCTTCTGGGGATGCCCTTTCTCTAGGACAGAGATTCTCCTCCTGTCATTTCTCTTTACAGCACCCCAACAAGTCTTTCATGAGAAATTTTCAACCACAACGCAAAGTGGGCAACGAGTGCTGATTGCACTTCCCCGCAGTGAGCCCCGAGGACACAGAATTTAAAGGTGGATTATCCATAGAATAAAGACTCAGACCCGTACTAAAATTCCACAATTAGGACTCTTTTGCTGGTACCTCTTAAGGTGAGATGCTTCTCATCCTAGACCAGGCATGTTCTAACTCACTCAGCTGAGGTGCTTGCTCTCACAGTCTGTGCCCAGGTAGAGTTCTGCGTTTTAAATGTTTGGAGCCAGCAGTGACAAATCCTCTCTTCAGTTCCTTTGGAACATCTCAGACTAAGATGATGTTTTAAATTAGTGACTCCTGATGACTACAGCCTTGGAGCCGGTCACACACCAATAGTATCAGCAGATTCCCAGACATAGATTTCCATGGACGCTTTGTATTGGTGCGTTTCTTTCCATGTAGTTGTTGATTTACAAGGTATTTTTCCCTACCTCAACCACAGAGTGAAGGTATTTAATGTTTATAATATTTGTAAAGGTTGGGAGATGAGGGTAGTCCTGGCATTCGATCCCGGTATTGCTCCATGTGTTTCAGCTTGAAGCTTCTCCAGTTTGAATCTTGATGCAGCAATCAAGACAGTCAGAGTCACATCAGAGCATTTAAAGTCTCTGTCAGGTTAATGTTTAATTCACTCTGGTTTAAAGCATCTGAACGTAGACAGGGTTTTACACTATCCCACCCATGTTGGCATATTCTTCCCATGGCAGCTAAACAGCTGTATGTGAAGCCAGGTTTTCTTTCAACATCATCTATAATTATTTTGTATGGGCTCTCTGTTGCCTGAAAAATCCTCTTTCATTCTTCCATTATTTTTTTACACCCTCTCCTCTTTTCCTGACATAATATGTGTAATGGATGCAGCCCAGACCAGAACAGGAAGCCTCTTTCGCCTGTCTCCGGGCAGGCTCAGCCATACCCCCCATCGGATTGCAGGAGGCTGGATCCCCCACGTGGCTCTGCTAATCACGGAATGAAGGGAAAGCTCTATGTGCTGTGACATACAATACAAAGGCACCCTGGCACGTCAGGAAGTGGAAAGGCAGTTTTGGCACCAGCCTTGGTAAAAACATGTCACGTTGCTGTTTGTAGCTCAGCCTCATACCCAGACAGTGAAGACCTGAAATCATATCTGTGTATGTCTGGCTAGAGCTTGAGACACACGGTGGATTTGGACTTAATGAAGGTAGAGGCACGGATAACAAGCAACTGCTTAAGACGTGCTCACCCCCATTTTCCTGCCGTTTGCACAGGATTATTGCATCAGCTCTGCAGATGTCAAAGGGATCTCCAGCTTACAGCAGTAGAAAGGAGAAGGAAACTTTGGAATGCTTTAGAAACACAAAACTGTCCGAAAGAGATACTTGCTTCTCCCTCAAGCATTTCCTCGTTTCTTAAAGGCCACTGAAGCACTTGTGAAACAGGCTGGCAGCAACATTTTCTGACAAAAAGAGTATTCTAAAAAGGGTTTGACTCTCAAGATGGGCTCATGGGATGGCCCATAGCACCACTTGTGAATATAAACCTCATTGCAAACTTTGGAGTTTGCATATAAACCTCATTGCAAGCTTTGGAGAGTTGGGAGTTAGCGAGGTATGGAGAGTCAGTCTCTTTTTTTTCAAAGTCAAGGTAAAACTGGGTTTACTTCAATTTTTGTGTAATGGAAATTAAGTGTTTGTCTCTCTGTATTTGTCTATACTCATGGGTCTTTCTGCATGCCAAATGTTCTATCTCCCTCCAGCCAATGAATCCCCATCTTTCATACTGCTGTCGGTGCTGAGAACTTCTCTTGACTAACAGGCACCCTTATTACCTACATTTACTTGAGAGAAATACCAGAGGTAGTAAAAATGAGTGACAAGCCATCAACCACTCACCATGGCCTAGAAGACTGTTGGTGGTTTAGAGATGACAAGTTAGTTTTTCTAATTCTAAGCTATAATTACCTGCACAAAAACCAGTTTTCAAAGCTAAAATGGACTTTCTTTCACTTTGACTTAAAACAGTTTGGTGGGAAATAATATTTCATAGCAAAATTTCTATTTGAAAAAGCTTTTTTTAAGTGTGTTTTTTTTTTCTTTCTTTTTAATCAGCAAACTCTATAACAGGCAAATGTTTCTAATTGAACTAAGAAGATCTGTTTCATTTCAGGATGTTGAATTTTCAAATTTCCCACCATGAATATTTGGTAAGAAGCCATTGCTTTTGCAGCTGAGAAGTCAAAGACTGGCCCCTCGTTCTGATGGAGATATATCATTTTTAGTGGGATGATCTTACATTGAGTCACCACACTGTCAGGATCCAGCAGTCACATGAATTAGCAAGCAGACAGGACCCTGCAGCTGCAGTGCACCGCTCTGAAACAGTGGTCCATATAGAACTAGGTAACTACTGTCACAGAACGACACAATCACAAAATCACAGAATCATTTTGGTTGGAAGAGACCTTGAAGATCATTGAGTCCAACCATTAACCCTGCACTGCCACATCACATTAACCCCTGGCCCTCAGCAGCACCTCCACACAGCTGGGAAACCCCTCCAGCCATGGGGACTCCACCACTGCCCTGGGCAGCCTGCGACAGCCCTGCACAACCCCAACGGGGAAGAGATTCTGCCTCAGGGACAACCTCAACTTCCCCCGGTACAATCTGAGGCTGGCTCCTCTCGTCCCATGGCTTGTTCATGGAGAGAAAAGACCGACCCCCATCTCACTCCACCCTCCTGTCAGGGAGTTGTCAGTGCCAGAAGGTCTCCCCGGAGCCTCCTTTGCTCCAGGCTCAACCCCACCACGTCCCGCAGCTGCCTCTCAGTGCACTTGTGCTCCAGACCCTGCACCAGCTCCATTGCCATTTTCTGGACACGCTCCAGACCCTCAACGTCCTTCTTGGGGTGAGGAGCCCAAAACTGAATACAGGATTTGAAGTGTGGCCTCACCAGTACCAGGTACAGGGGGAGAGCAACTAAGAGCATCTAAGTCCTCTTAGTTGCTTCTGTATGCCTCTACCTGTTCAAGGAAATTCATGTCTCAGCTCAGATCTTACTTGAACATTCAGATAAGTGATGAAATCTTTGTAAGGCAGAGCTGAGTGAAGTGTTCTGTGTTTTGAAGAGCAGAGCAAGCACAGACGTAGTGGTGAAAGGTTCGGAATTTACGGGGATGGGATTTACATGACTGTCTGGCACTTTTGAACATACCACCTCTGAGCAGATGTTTTGAGAATCCCGTCTATAAAGCTGCTGTGAAACACAGGTAGGAGGCAGCAGGGGGGTAACACTGATCTCTTTTTCTTTCTCTCTCAACCAGTGAACTGTGCATTAGAAACTAAGAAGTTCCTCTGACCCAAGCAGCCACAACTCCACGAAGCTTTCCTTCATGTCAGAGCCACTCCATCCATGGGAGAAGCACGGTGATGAAAACTCCTCCTGCCTGAAGGGCAGAAACAACCAGAATTTATGACCCATCATAAATAAAGTCCTGTTCATTTTTCCCATTTACATGTGGTTTTGATCACAGCAGATTCATCGAATGGCCCATTTCATGCTGTAGTTTCTCAGTCCAAGGGAAACCACGTTTAATGTAGTGTGTTAAATAAAGTGTTCCTCTGGCTCAGATTTCTCATTTCTTTCCAGTTCATGCCAGTTGGATTGGGCTGGGTGCTAGAAGTCAGATGGACAAAGTCTGTTCACGATGTAATAACAACTTTTCTTAAGAGCTGCTCCAATGTCATCATGCTCCAAAATGAACCTTCTTCAAGACTTAGACTCTGGGGTTAATTTTCTTTAAACAAGAACTATCAAGATTTTTTTAAATTTTTTTTCTCTCTTTGTCCCACTCTTTCTTCTTTTATTTGACTGCATTTTGACCCCAGTTAGAAACACGGAGGGGTCAGGGTTAGGAGGGACCTTTAAAGATCATCTAGCCCAACCCAACTGTCACGGACAGTGACACCTTCCACTAGACCAAGTTGTTCAAAGCTTCATCTAACCTGAACTTGAACACTTCCAGTGATGGGGCATCCACATCTTCTTTGGGCCAACAATTCCAGTCTTCCAAGTCTGGAAGATTATTAATACATTGAAGTCACTCGAGCTGATCTTGCCTTAAAACAGAGCAGAAACATTATGCATAAAGCAAGTAAGTCTTGAATCAAGACATTGTGATTTTATCTCTGGGCACAAATCAGAGGTGTAAATGGGGAGAAAAAAAAACCAGACAGAATGTTCACGGAACTAATTGTGATATTTCTCTAAACATTTTTATTTAAATATTCTCAAACTTACAAGGAAACAATAATTATTATTTTTTTTTTTTTAGAGACCGGCACTGTATATTTTCAAAGTAGTTTTCTTGTGCTAATGGAAATAAGACCAAGTGATTAAACTCATTTGCTGAGATACTCACTGTCACAGAAGCTATCAAGGCAAAACATGTGAAAAAAGTATGGATCATTATCTCCATTTAATGACAACATCTTTGAAAAATAAACATCTGCCCACGGTCACAGGTACCGGGAGACTGAGCCAGGAACTCAAGCCTAACTTAATCTGTTTGGGGCCAGATCAAATCCGTTTCTTTCCAGATCAAGAACATATTTCTGGGAGTGATTGAAAGTTCACCTGCAGTTTTTCTCACAGCGTTATGCCCGGATTTGTCACACCAGTGCTTTGAACTAAAACGCAAAGCACGTATCTACGTGGCAGCAGCCACGGTATGTTGCATTTCTTCACAGGTCGCACACGTGCTGCAGCGTGCACACGCGTACTCACACCTCTATAAAAGGGGAAGGTGTGGCAGACAACTCGGATTTGGTACCGTGAACCACAGATTTGGAGCCAGCAGCGAAGAAATGAGGGCAGGAAGTTTCTAAACTTGAGTTAGCTCTGTAATTTTAACTGGTGGTGATTATAAATGTTTACATAGTTTTGTAGTTCTAAATATCCATTCTCACCACTTATTTTTATGCTTTAAATTTCTCACAGTAAGACTCTTTCTTCCGTGATGTTTGTACAGGACCTGTCTAAAGGGGACCCCACTCCTGCTCCAGGCCTTAAGGTCCAATTATAATACAAAGAATGAGCTAACTGAACAATGCCCTTTGGCTTTTTCCTGGGAAGATGCCACCAGAAATAGCCACGTGTGATAAATCCCTTCGCAGTGTCAATCCTGGACTCTTCTGGGTGAGAAACGACAGCAAATAGTGTCCCATAAAGCAAGGCGGTGTTGGTTTCCCCAGCCAGCACAGCCCCACGATAACAAATAAAGCAAGCAGGGAGGTGTTATTGTATGAGTGTTTGAGGCCCGTGTGTGGCCGTGGCCACCTTGGTAAGACTTTCCACTGAGGCTGACACCGGGGGCGTGTGTGGTTTGCTTGAGTAACGGAGTGTTGGTGGAGCGCGGTGGTGATTAACTAATCTTGGGTGTGTCTTCAAAGGGAAGGAGTTTTCAAAGGAGAGGCGAGCAGCGAGAGGGGAACGGGAGAGAGGAGAGCATAAAGGAAGGAGTTTCTGACAGAGACAAGACTAAATTATCAGAATGTTCCCTTCTGGCCTCAAACCAGCATCTTTCTGGGACAGGCGAAGCACAATAAAAAGTTATTTAAAGATGTTTAGCTGATACTGTCACACCTCCTGGGATTTGTTTGGTACTTCTCTCTTTGTGTCTTTGGTAGATAAACTGTTGGTCTTTGGCACAGTGATCTTACTGGAAACCCTTGATATTTGTCATAGTTAAGATGGCACGGAGGATTCTGAGAAGAGCTGCTGGAAAAAGAACAGCTTTCTTAGGGAAAAACATAAAAAAGAAGAACCCATAAGTGTTTCTTTCCTTAAATGTACCCTTCTGAAAATACTTTCTAATGAAAAATTGAAGCTCAAGCCCATATTTACTTTTTTGTCTTAGTACAGTCAGTTAACACCACCGTGTTTCAGAGAAAAATGCTGGGGGAGTGTGTGTGCATATATGTGTGTTTACTTTTTATTTTTTAATTTTTACAAATCTTAGGATCATAGAATAATTCAAGCTGGAAGAGATATCAGGAAGACATCGAAGCGCTACCTTCTCTGGCAGCATTCAGGTGTGTTATTTTTAAAATAAACACCTACTTCTCATTATTTTTTTTTCCTTCTATATTGAAAAGCAATTTTTCATCAAAGAACTATTCAGTACCTATTTTACATGAAAAATCGCTGTCCCTGAATCCAGGCCATCTGTGCTTTTTCAAAAGAATATTGCAACATCAGCTGACTTTAGGTCTCTTACTGCATGATTTTGCAGGTCTTTTAATGCTCTTCATAGAGTTTATGTCAAATACTTCATGATTTAAGAGGTATTAGCAAGTAGGAGTCAATGAAAACTGGGTGTCCAGATTTTTCTTTACAACTAGTGGAGATCAAGAGCAGGATTCAGTGATGAAGGTGTAGGTATTATCCACCTCATTTGATCTCTTCTAGAGATTCGAGGTACCTTCACCTATCACATTCCATCTGAGTGGATAGACATGACATGGGATGTAGGAAGGACACAGTCCTGTGAAGAGGCAGGTAAAGGCCAAATAATGATGATGATGAGTGGTTGATACACAGAGTGGTTGAACTTCTGTTCATGCAGACCTTGAGAAACTTGAAGACCACATCTGTGGAAACCTCTTGAAGTTTAATAATGGATCAAAGCAAAGTGTTCTGAGACAGAATAACTCTACTCATCAACAAAAGCTGAGAAGTGACTGACCAAGTAGAGGTCCTGTTGAGAAGAACCTGGAGGTCCCAGTGAATGCACAGTTAACAATGAACCAACAGTATGTTTTCATTGTCAGCCAGATTAGGAATATGATCAGGAAACTGAGGGTAATGATCACTTCTTTGTTTGGTTCTGGTGAGGCTACACGTGAGCTGTAAGGGGAGGATAAAAAGAAATCTGGGCTTGTTTACTTCTGTGAAGTTCACATTTTGAAGGGGCGTCACAAAGAAAAAGGATCAAAATTTTCATGGTGGTGTTAGATGGAAAAACAAGGGACGACCACTACTGAGAATTCAGTTTGGATATAAAGAGAAACTTTTTCTTTAGGAGAGTCGTTCAGCACTGGAAAAGGGGGTTTGGAGAATTTATGAAATTTCCATTCTCAGAGATACTCAAGACTTGGCCAGACAAAATTAAAGCCTGACCGGTTAAAGCCCGATCAGTGATAACAGATCCAGCACTAGTTATCACTTGCTTGCTCTAATGCCTTGCAGAAGTTTGGACTAGAGATGTCCAGCTGTACTTTCCAACCAACATTTCTACAATTCCACGATTCAGGAGGCACAGGGAAAGTCAATTCAATTTGCAAGGAGTCATGAAGAAGTTGTCCTGGGATTTTTGGAAGAGATGACAGAAGTAGCATCCCAGCTCCTCTCTGGTTATCTAATTTCCATATCGTGGCTTGGCTTCACGAACGATTTGGGAAGGGTTTTCCCCATGCTTACTGTAAGAGATGAGCAGACCTTTTGTGCTTGCGCGGTGGATTTTTTAGGTGAGGCGCAGCGCGAGCGGAACTGGCCCCACCTTTTACACATGAGGTTCATCTGCCAGGGCCTAGCAAGGTTGGACAGTGACAGTGAAGTCCTCAGGGCGTAGGTTTGGTTAGAGTATCCTTCTCTGAGATGGATGCTTTACAAGGCTAAATGAGCTCCATCTGCCTGGGTTTGGGGTTAGAGTTGTCCTTCTCCTAGGATGGTTGCCCGAAGGCTAGTGAGCCCATCCTGCCCTTGGACACACTTTGTCTGACCCTTCAGTTGAGACCTGTCTGGCTTGGGAGACCCCACCGGAGGCATGTGCCACCACCGGCATAGCTGTCAACCTCACAAGGGCACGCAAGCTCTTTCCCCACGACAAGGGGGTGCCCGTGAAAGAGAATTTCCATATAGGTTCTTGTGAAAATCCCACCCACTGAGTCTGCAGAATTATGGTGAGGTTTTCCAACTAATCCTAGCAAAGAATGTGCCTAAACCCCACCTATATCCAATGTCAGTTAGATGTACTATTTCCTTTGAAAACCCCTTTGAAAACCCCAGCAGACATCCATGGCTATATATATATAGCCTAACGTCAATCAACCACTTACAAAATATTAGCACGAAAAAGAAAACCAGCTTTATGGAATGACATGTGGTTTCTTTAGGTCAGAAAAGATCCAGGACTGTGAGCTCTTGGAGAATCAGGGTTTGAGAGGAAAGCACGGAGAGGGGAATCCATAGGAATTTCTTTTTGCCTTTCTTGTTTCCTCACTTCCTCATGTTCTCCCTCACTCTCATTCACGGGTCTTACATCACAAAGTCGGATGACCTGCCTGCAGCCATTTTTTCCCCAAGAGTCAACAGTAAGATCTGTTTCAGGATCACTGTTCATGGCCATCAGTCATGCAAGAAGTAAGAAGAGCACGCAAAGCTCTGTTCATGAGATGGGGAGTCTAATATTTGAAAGGGCTCACTGCTGAGAGGGGGCAGGTGTCCCTTCAGCTCTGACACCCTGTCTGACACCAGTCATTGATATGATTAAACAGAAAATAATTAATGCTCTCCCAGTTCATCATTATTGCAACCGGAAATCACAGAATCACAGAACCGTTTGGGCTGGAAGAGCCCTTTCAGCTCCTTCAGTGCCCCCGTTCCCCAGCACTGCCAGGTCCCCCCTGACCCCTGGCCCTCAGCACCACCTCCACACGGCTGGGAAACCCCT
>NW_010408708.1:65711-71085 GCF_000710305.1 Buceros rhinoceros silvestris | reverse complement strand
GGCTGGGAAACCCCTCCAGCCATGGGGACTCCACCACTGCCCTGGGCAGCCTGTTCTGGTGCAGGACAACGCCTTTGGTGAAGAAATTTTTCCTCTTGTCTGACCTAAACCTCCCCTGGCAACAACTTGAGGCTTTTCCTCTTGTCCTGTTGCTTGTTCCTGGGGAAAAGAGACTGACACCCCCTTTGCTCCAACCTCTTGTCAGGGAGTTGTGAAGAGCCAGAAAGTCTCCCCTGAGCCTCCTTTTCTCCAGGCTTTCTCTCTCAGTGTGTGTGATACCGAGCTGGCTCCTGAAGAAGACAGGGTGCCAGCTGTTTAGAAAATAAACGCCAGAAACCGTGTGCCTTTTCAACAAACGTGTAAAAGCAGCAAAGGCACAAATATTACACTGAGACATGACCCCGGGGATGAATTTGGTTATTATAGAAGAGCTGTTTTCCCCGCAGGGATGAGCATAAAGTCAGCTTTCCCATAATAAACACTTAGTTTCTAGGGCCTGAAAATCCAGTTGTTAAAATTGGTATGATGGGATTCCAATAGTTAAAAAAAAAATGTAAATTATACTAATAAGAAAACTCTAAGATCCAATCAATTTGACATCAAGACTGTCAGGAGGACAAGGGTCTTGTCAGAGAGAACAAAAAACCAGTTTAAACGAATAAATAAAGTTTATGAGTTGATGATACTGTCAATTTTGTCATTATAAACTTAAAAAAAAAATCCTTGAGAGCGAACATAGAGGCTGAGAATCCAGCAATGCACAGGAAAGACGCTTTCCTTGCCCACAAGACTTTTCTATGCCAGTAGACAAGGTAGAAGAATGGTGCAAGAAAAAAAGACTTCTACTCCCCTTAAACAGATCCGGTATTTAAACCCAGAGGTATTAAAGGTACTCACACATCTTTTTATACTTGTTTGTTTTGAGAAGATGATAATTCTTGGGAAAAAAAATCCTTGAGAAAAATAAAATTCCTTCTAAAAATAAAAAGCAGCAGATCAGCATTAACTAAAATTTCATTTTCTGGGGGAAACCAGGACAAAAAGTCTTTTGGAAAGACCATGTAGATAAGGAAAGTGTTTTGTTTTATGGATTTAGTAACTGAAAACACAGTTGCCTATTGGAGATACATGCTCAAATACTTCATCTGCATCAGGGAGAGCAAAGACCTGAATTTGGGTCAAGCCTCCACTCCAGTCATGAGGCAACGCACTGACCACCAGAATGCATCTCTATGCTCGGTGGTTCCATTAACGTGTAATTACTTACACAAAGTGGAAAAACTAAAACAGGAGCAACTGGAATTAAAATCTAGGAAAAAAAAAAGACCTTTCTTCAGTTCAGCAGTTGGAGAAATATCCTGGAAGATTGGAGAATCTTCTCCAGGTTCATTCAGGGAGATCAAGGATTGGAACCTAAGTTCCCATTCTTGGGAGTGTCCTGATCACTTGGCTATTCCAGGATCCATTATTTTATCTTCTCCTTGTCTCCCTTTCTCTGTTCATAATTTTTTGTTGTATTTTCTTTTCTTGAAGTAGCTGGAATGAAAATATATTCTCAGCTTGTCAATACCTTTTCCCACTAACTAGTACAATAGATTATTAACAAATGGCTGGGCTTTCAAAAGAGCCGATGTCCATAACATTCCTGGATGTGAGTTTTCTCATCAATTATTTCAGTTCTTATCTCAAAGTTGAGAGTAATGCAATGTGAATAGTGATTTCCATAAAAGTAAATGTGAAGATACTGAGAAAATTTGCTGATAAAATCATCTTGGAAGTGGTCTACGATCAAAAAGCTTTAAAGGGTAAAAGAGTAAGAGTAGAAGAAATCTTGCCATTCCATAAATAAAGAGACAAGACTAGAAAGCAAATTACAGTATTGAAGAAGAAAGTTGTGTTAAAAAGGGAGAAATCTGGCTAAAGGAAGGGATCTTTGTTTCAAACACAAACGTTGCACAGCAAAGGGAATTCAGACCGAGCTTCTGCGGATGTGCAAAAACAACCCAGATGCCCAGCGAGATAAACTCAGAAAGACCAAGAAAATAAAAGAAGACGTAAAGAAGTAGAAGCTGACATGCAGAAACCAGTCTTAGTATAGACAGTAACAAGTTTGTAGCTACAGGAGGAGCAGTAGCTGCCAGTAAATACATCAGTTTTATTAGAGCTTTTAACACTGTCTCATATGACATTCTGAGAAATAAACTAGACAAACATAGTACAGATTAAACTACCACGGGTTAGAGGCAAAATTGCTGGAAAACCTACTGACAAAATAGGTACAAATGGAAATATATAATAAGTGGGTTCTGCAAGGGGAAATTCTGACAATGAGTAATGAGCAGTGATGAATCATCGTCGTTAATGGTTCAGAGGGGAAGAGAAAACACACTGGGTAAGATTGGACATAATACTAAGGATGGATCAACGTAAAATTGTTGTAGTTTGGTGAAGACTGTCTACACACAGGAGGAAGCTGGTAAACACGGAAGAGCACTGCACTGGACCACTTGAGAAGTGTCCAGGCAGCTGAGGAGCTTCCATCATGGGTCATGCCTGACGGTGAGTCAGCCAATTATCCACTAGGAATGACCTAGGAAGAGTTAGATCCTGTCCCGTTTTCCCTTTTTCATAGGTCTTCTGTGAGAGCAGCTGCCGTGACATCCTCAGCGTATTGGCACAGGACACAAGGGGTGAATTTTGATGACCTCAGCTCGCGCACTTGTAATGCTGAACACTAGCGCTTTTCCCAGAGGAACAGGAGGTTTGAAGTAAAACAGTGCGCTTTGTTTTTATGTGGGATCCTGTGTCTCTGTAAGGGACCAAGGAAAACACAGCACTCAAAGCTCATATGAATTTGTAGATAGGGATAGTCTGCATCTGAATTTCATGGCTGAGACTCTCCCGAACTGAGACCTTTAATGTTGTTATGAAAAATCCAACATTCCATCTGCTGTATGCAAATCCCTCCTTATATTTTCCTTTTGAGACCTCCTAGTGCTCTTAAACCAGCTGAACTTCTTCCTGGAGAACGCTGTTTATGCTTTGCTCATACAGTTTCAACCTGATATGTTCCTCAACACGGGACGCTCAAGTGTGAAAGCAAACAAGCTGGCAGGGTTTATTTGATCACCTTTCTTTAGGAGAAGAAATCCACACACATAAGTATCGACGATTCTTTTTACAACAGCACCTTTCAGATGAGGTTTCCTTGGCAGCCAGAGCTCGTTTCTGCTTATATATTTTTCTCCGTGTCACTCAGCCTCACAATGTGCCATCAGTTGACCTGCTGCAGTTTATCCATTGTCATTTCTGTGGCCACCTGAAGGTTATCACACAATGTGTTCACTGCCTACAGCTTTGTGAACTGCAACTCCTTTGCACACAACAGAATCACAGAATTGGTTTGGTTGAAAAAGACCTTTAAGATCACCTAGTCCAACTGCCCACCCTGCACTGCCAGGTCACCACTAAGCCCTGTGCCTCAGCACCACATCAACATGTCTTTTAAACCCCTCCAGGAACGAGGACTCCACCACCTCCCTGGGCAGTCTGTTCCAATGCTGCACAACCCTCTCTGGAAAGAAATTTTTCCTAATGTCCAACCTAAATGTCCCCTGGCACAACTTGATGCTGTTTCTTCTCATCCTGTCACTCATTATGTGGGAGAAGAGACTGACTCCCTTCTTGCTGCAGCCTCCTGTCAGGTAGTAAAGAATTGTAGAGTAATCAATTATAGAGTGCAATAATTTCATTGGCTGCTTTCTCAAGTGTCCAAAATCTGTCTCTCTGGCTTGCTACAGTGGATGCTGCAAATGAAAGAAGGGGGAATGGTTGGAGAGAGGATAACCAGCTTTTCAAGCCTTCTCCCTCCATTCTCTCCTTTCCCCCAGGACAAGAGAGGTCTCGGCAGAAACCAGCTCCCTCACCTCTAACTGAAGACCAGCTGAGGGCAAGGCTGCAGTGCAGCAGAGTATCTGATGCAAGCGTAAAGCCCGTGCCAGACGACGCAAACACAGCTAAATGCAGGATATATCGTATTTCAGCTTGGATGCAATATTCAGCTCTGAAAGAAATGGGGTAATGAAAAATGAAACCAAAACAATCCAAAACAAATCTCACGTAGAAATGTTTCATTAAAGCTGTCTTAGATCCCTCAAGGTAAAAGGAGTGGAATGTCTAGAGCAGAAGTTTTGGAAGAGAACAGTGGGTTTGGAGGGCTTAGCTGAGAAGAAAATGTGACTGACCTAATCGTGATTTTTCGGAAAGGGGTCAGCTCTCTTCAGGAATGTCTATGTTTTACATGGCCCGGATAACACAAGATGTAAAAAAACCTTCCCCGAGGAACACAAATGAGGCAGCTGTTGACTGCAACTTGCAGATTTACAAATGGCCTCCTTGGAATCCTTACTCAGGCTGTTACCAAGAAGTGTGAAATGAAAACCCATGCCAAACTGATGTCCACGTTGTCCATGCCTTTCTTCAGCTCTGCGCTCCAGCACTCAGCGGAAGGACAAATCTGAGTCATAGGTAGTTCTGGAGCCAACCAAGGAACCAGTTCAGCTTTTGGTCATGCAGATATTCCTAAACTAAGTCAAGGTCCTTATCTCCAAAGAAGGGAATGAAACCATAAGAAAGGGAATTCCCACTCCACAGATTTAAGAGTATTAGATGATGTGGTTTTAAAATAAACACGTAAGAGGGAAATAAAACTGTAGGTGTGTTTACGAAGCAAGGCTGCTAGTAAGAGTTATATCACAGTGTCTGTGGGCCTTAGACGTGTTTGCCTGAACATCCTCTCTTCTGTGGAACTGGTTGAAGCAAGCCAGATGAGCCATCAGCAACTAAGATGCTTGTTTTGGTGAGAGAGTTGGCAAGACTGGAGGCCAAGCTTCAGTCACGGGAAGATGAAGCTTCATGCTTTGGTTTCCAGGCTTACTTATGTCAAAAGTCTTGACATGAGACAGAACCAGAAGAGTTTTTTTCTTTACTCCAAGGCAAGCAGCGGAGTGACTGAAACCAGCCCATGGAGAGGTTATTAGAACTTCCTCATATGCAAATGCTGTCATCTCCCAAGGCCGTTTTGAAGAAGAATAGATGATCCCAGGAAGCTTTACTGAACTCCGGTTTAGACAATATTTGTCTGATGTCCAAAGAGGTCAGTTTACTCTCCCCATAGTTACCCAGCATCATCACTAGAGAGAGAAAAAGGGCACAATTATTTTCCACAATGACTTTTCTTTTTTTGTTTGCTCTGGTTTGAGCTGTCCAACAGTAAGCAAGAAGCTGCCTAAATTTCTGATTATGCAGAGCACTCTCCTGATAATCAAGATCTATCTCTCTTCTTGGCCTCACCAAAAAAAAAAAAAAAAAAAAG
>NW_010408708.1:35335-65610 GCF_000710305.1 Buceros rhinoceros silvestris | reverse complement strand
CCTGTAGTCCTCTGTGAGCATCAGAGCCAATAAATCATCAGTTACTGGAGCTCGGTGCAACTTTCATTGAGTATCCAATTGCCGATTCTCTTTGTGAGACCGAGACCACCATCACTGCTAGAGAACATAAAACAGGGAAAGGGAGGGAAGTAAGAAAGAAAAGAGAGGAAAATACTCCCTCAGCAGGGTAGAAGTTTGCTGTGGATGTTGCCCTGGGATCAATGTGCCAATAGAGATCTTTTTTATAGGAAATGATACCCTAATTGCTTCTCGTTAATTCTCCCTGCTTACAGTAACAGTTAAAAAACAAAAAGAAAAAGAGGCGGGGGGAAGAGAGTAGAAGAAACAAAGGCATAAAGGGAACAAGAAAAGGAATAATAATTAAAAAATAATCCTTGTGGTTAAAAGGAAAAAAAAAAGAAGAAAAAAAAAAGAAATCTGGCGCTAACTCTAAGCAATTTGCACCTTGTGCCCAGATCATAACTCTCTGCCTCCACTGCTTCCACACCCCATGATTTATGGTTGACAGTCCCAAAGTGGTTTGGAAAGGGCACAACACCGAGACCTTGTGGTGAAGCTAACTGATGTTTGAAAAAACAAAAATGAGTTAATTTATGGGAGCGTTCCTTTGGACTGGAATTCCAGACCAACACAGCTCTCCTCTAGTGGAAAAGTTTTGCACGCACCCATACACACACAAAATCTCCTCTTCTTTTTCTTTCTTGGTGCCTCTCTGACTCTTTCTCTCTTTATCCTCCCTATTTGCACTTCTCATTTTCTCTTCAAAATCTCTCCCCAGCTGAAAGAAAACCACATTTTGTTATTTTGTGTTTAATTTCTGAATCTATTTTCAGCTAAGAACAATACAGCATTCCTGTTTTTTTAGGTTCTCCTCACTGGCTCTTATCCTGCTTACTCCTGTGCACTTTGAAGATTTCCTCAGACAACAGAAACATTGAATATCTTAAAAAAAATCAAAAATAGCGATTCCAACCAGCCATCTTCAGGCACTTCAAGGTTGTTAAATTTTCAGACAATCAGGAAAATCTTTGTTCTTTTAATCTAGTTGAGTCTAAGGAGAGAAAAAAAGATTGAGGTTCTTCAAGTCATTCATTGTACTGGAAAATCTTACCTATTGTCTCATGGTGGATGATATAGTGCAGCAATTTAATTCAGGAAGATAGGAGTTAACATTTTAGTCGTTGCTAACTCTCTATCTTAGACATTAAAGGAAACAAACCAGCTGTACGGCTTTGGTTTGCGGGGCTGGATTATGAGCAATGACTATTGACTTGACTCTGTTGACTACAGTGGAATGAAAGAGGTTTGCACCGGTTCTGGATTCGGCCCTTGGCTGCGTAAGTGCCTGTGTCAGCTTTTCTCAGATACCACCTCGTTTGGGTCACGGCAATAAATAAAAATAAAAGATAAATAAAAGAGAACAGGTATCTTACCAAGTATATCATGTGTGGTGGCACGTTGTATGTTACTGCACACCAGAAGACGTTGAAAGGAGGAGGAAGATTTACTGGAATAATAAGTATAAATCTCAAATGCATTTTCCAACTCTTACTTACGTGATGGATGTTGTTTTGGTCAGAATCGTGGTTTCCATTGGGTACTATGAGGTTCCTCCAGCTCAAGATAGGTAGCAAAAAATCTTCCTGCCCCTATCATAGGTTCACAGCTCTTGCGGATTTAATACAGGAAACCAGGGGAGGTGGAGCAAGGCAGATATGGAGGTGGTGGATTATGCCTCTGTCTGCATACTCAACACTTGTGACCCAGCCAGGAAGAATTATCTAAGTTCTCAAATTTGTGCTGGGGGAACTGAGGAGATGTGATGTTATTTGACCACGCTAAAGGAGATAGTGCTTTCCAGACTCCTCCTGGGGATCCTGGCAAAAGGGCAAGTTAAATAAGCCACACAGGCAGACTGACTGACAGCCTACTTTTGGTGTGGCAGGTGCAAACCAGATGTGAACAACGCAGGTGGGCCGTGAAAGATGTCAGCTTTATCAATATCAGGTAGCCCATGCTTTGTCCCTCCCTTGACAATATCCTTTGCCCCAGATGCCTGATTTCCTCTCCTGCTCCATCCTCTCTTTTCAAAAGATTTGCAGTTTGTCTTGCCACCAAAATTAGCAGGAGGTATGTCATAGAATCACAGACTGGTTTGGGTTGAAGGGACCATCAAAGCTCACCCAGTCCAACCCCTGCAGGGAACAGGGATATCTGCACCCGGAGCAGGGGGCTCAGAGCCCCAAGGGCCAACTGACCTGGGGTGGTGCCAGCGATGGGGCTTCTCCAGTTTAGGAGTTACATCCTTTTTCTGAGGACAAATGATTGAAGGACTTGCCATGGCCTCCTTATCCCAGCTGGTAAATACTTGTGTAATCCTGACTCACACTCATTTTACCATGTATCTCTCTCTCTTCCTGATCAGTTTAGTGACTTATGCTTTTCAGGCACCTCACAGGGGGAGACCTGTCTTTGCTCCTGACAGTTCCCCATCCATGTCACTACATCTACAAACATTTAACAGATAGTCACAGCCATCTGCTCATCAGCGCATCAAGCTCAGCTGCTCTACTCACCTCTGTGGCACCTCACTTTGGGATTCTCCACCAACCCTCCATCATGGCAGGGGAACAAATGGCCTGCTGACTATGGATATCTCCATCCAAGAGTGCAATGTATCATAGCTATAAGAAGCAACTCTTCCTGTGAGAACCACCCAGATGATCTTGCCTTACAGCTTCCCCTTCTTCCTGACATCCCTCGCTGACTATATCTGGCACCAGGGGCTGTGCTCCACCATGGACCTTTCTCCTCCTCTCCTGTCAAAGAGAGGATGTTAACTGAGGCCAGAGCTGGGTGTAAAGCCTCTGAGATAGCACCACTATCACCTCTCTCTCTGGGTGAGAAGAGGTGGTATCAGCCTGTTCAGAGATAACTAGCTCTGCAGTGAGTGACAGTGCAGAGATAAATGTCTCTGCACTGACTTGATGATAACAGCCCGCCTTGTCTCCAAGGGAGCACCCTGATCCAGGAGCTGAAATACAGACAGTGTCCTGATCCAGGGGAGCGATTGTAGCGGGCTACAGCAGTTATTTTTGAGTTCATCAGAATAGCTTCAAAACAAAAAGGGTTAATCCACTTTTGTCCACTGGCAAGACTTAAGCCCTCACTTTCGCATCACCTAATGTGAGGCTGCCAGGTCTTTAGTTTCTCAGTCATCAGGATGGATTATGTCAACCTGATCTTGGGCGAAAGGAAATCCCACCATTGAAGGTGAACTCTGCCATGACACTTGCTCTTCAGGCCCTCTGACCTTGCTCAGTTCACCTGTAAACACGCAGCTTTAGCATCCAGCCTGGCTTTCAGGATCCTGGATGATGCATTTCTCTTGCTGAAAACTCCTAAGGCTCTCATGTGTTTAGAGGTCTTAGAATCTTCCATCCAAACCTTCCATTTCTTATCCCGTTAATTCAAATCATCCTCCTACATATAACACTAACTACTCACCCTCTTTCATGTTGCACACTCTTCCCAGATTTTTGAGCTACTATTTATCAGTCAGTTATTTCATTTATTTATTAGTTATTATTTATCATTATTTCATGTAGAGCACAAAACTGACCTAGGTATGTGAACCCGGAATGTACCCAGATGATTCCAAGACT
Source organism: Buceros rhinoceros silvestris (assembly GCF_000710305.1). Classification (NCBI taxonomy): domain Eukaryota; kingdom Metazoa; phylum Chordata; class Aves; order Bucerotiformes; family Bucerotidae; genus Buceros; species Buceros rhinoceros. Next base: position 61,924 of record NW_010408708.1, on the reverse strand, counting down.
TTGAGGCCAAAATCTAAGTCCATTGCAAGTTCTTGATCACTAGATGGTCTGATTCGAAACTAGTTGATTCTGAAGTAACTGCTGAAATTTGCAGCTTGGAAGAGGCTGAAAAATCCCCTATGACAGTCTTGGAAAGTTCTCAGAATTGCCCCATGAAGAAGTTTGCTCTGAGGCAGCTGCATAAGTACTGGTACCCTTTCAACAAGTGCAGATATCTCAGTCCTGCCTGCAGCCGTGCCACAAAGCAGTGGTTCTTCCCATTTTTCCATTTGATGAAGACTCAAAGAGCAGAGAAAACATCTGTTGGACCATTTTTCATATGACTATTAGGATCCCCTACTGCTTTGCTTCCAAAATGTTTATTTTGTGGACCACCACAATGGTCTGCATGAATTTCTGGTGGTCTGTGCTCTTTAATGTGGGGAGTTCCTGCTTTATAATACACTTGTAATTCTGGATATTATTTTAATTTAATATTTTCTTTCTTACAAAGAATAGTATTAACTCCAAAAATGCCAAATTTAGTGAAAGGACTTAATCACTATAGAGCTTTCTTATATTAATATAAAAAGTTACAGTTTTTGGACAAAAAACTCCTGTAAAGTACTTTCTATTCAAAATAATTTTGGAAACTATCAATTCTTCTGGTTTATTTAAAATCTAAGTAGAAAAAAAATTATACCAATTTTGAGAAAAGGAAACAATTTTATAATGGGCCTGAGAATTATAAGAGAAAAGATGTTAGGGAGCAGTTCATCGGAGAAAGGGAACTGGTCTCTCTGAGGTGGTAATAAGGTGCCAACACTGAAATTGTTCATGACATCAGGTTTGCCGTTTTCTACTGGACAACAGAAAGTCTTGGCAGCTGAGTCAGCTAAGACAGGAACCAAAGTCTTGCTGGTGTGAGCACTCACTCCTTTCAAATTTTGGTCCACATTTTATCCCATGTGAAAAAATAATGTAAAATAAAATTTTTAAAAAAGAGTCTTTTTGACTGCAAATATGAAGTGACAGGTTTCATCTATTCATTAAGATAAATGTCTGGATTTGCCCCATATATCAGTACCTTGACACCAATGAAATTCCTACTAGGGATGAATTTGGGGGGGGTGGTGCACGTATGTCGCCATTGAAATGAGGCGTGTATATGTGTGTATGTGCGCGTCTCCCTCCCGTTGCATAAATAGACACACGCACACATACACTGTGTTTTAAAGCTCAGGCAGAGCAGAAAGATTGGCTTCCCGAGGCATTTTCTGTGTTTTCTGGCAGGCAGCTATACCCAGGTTAACCTGATCTTTACCACATAACTTCAGTCCAGGGAATGTGATTATAAAACTTTCCCATCCATGCAGCTCTGTAAAGCAAACTCATGATACTGAAGGATGGATGGATTTCATTCCCAGTGTGTATGTGTGTGATGAATTCCATGGATGCGAGGACTTTAGAAGCACAGTACGAAGTTTTCACTACTTCTATTTTTTTTTTCATTTTTTCATTTCTTTTTTCCACAAGTGAATTAGCAGAAGGGTAACCATTGGCCAAACTAGCTGGATCCATCAGAGCTGACTGGGATAGATCTCTTAAAACCAAATACGAAACTCTGAGACCCACCACAGTCTTACATAAAACAAAACAAACAAAAAAAAAAAAAAAGAAAGAAAGAAAGAAAGAAAAAAACCTCATCAAACTCTTCCATTTTAATGGTATTTTGTGGCACCCGCAACATAGCAATGTAAGTGCATGATTCCGAAAAATAAAATCAGCATTCACAGAACAAAATATACAAGTGGATTATTTAAATAGAACTACGCGTTGCTCCCTCCAGGCTTAAAGGTCTGAGAGAAACCCACAAAAAACAAAGACAGTGAAAGACCAATATCCCCCCAGAATGGGGCTTCCTAATCTCTTTTCTAAACAGACCTCACATGAGAAAATTGATAAAGTGCTGCAACTCCCTTTGGCCCTTGGATCCAGCAGAGCCCCCGCAGAAATTACGGCACTGAGGTGTGATGTCCCCATTTACAAAGCCCCTGTCTCCCCAGCACAGGCTGGCTGCACACGCGTGTCCTAAACTCCAGCAGAGCATCACCTGATGTCCACTGCAATCATTACAGGTAATCCAAGTGACTCCAGTTATCACGGAGACACGACCTTACATCCAATGGTTAAACATAGAACAAATGCCTTTAGTTTCAGTTTTGCTTTCAGGAACAAATGCAAGACAGAGCCTGGAAGAGCTGTGCAGCAGCTTTGCTTCCTTCATTTCATCATCTTAGCTATGAACTGGGGGTGTTGGTTACGGGCTGGCTGAAGAAGAGCCAGCAGTGTGCCCAGGAGGCCAAGAAGGCCAACAGCATCCTGGCTTACATGAGAAATAAAGTGGCCAGCGGGAGCAGGACAGGGATGGACAGCAGGACAGGACAGCAGGACCCCTGTACTAAACACTGGGGAGGCCACACCTCGAATCCTAGGTTCAGTTTTGGCCCCTCACTGCCAGAAGGACACTGAGGGGTTCTTCCTTGAAGATTTTCAAGTAGGATATATGAAGTAATTTCATTAAGGCAAAAATCCCTACCAGTTGATTGTGGTTAGTGTAATACTACTGCTTTCTCACCATCCCTTGTCAATGAGTGTACTCAAATATTTATATACATAACCCCTGTATAGGACTTAGATATTAATTGGCTTCCTTCCTGTAGACTTCCTCATCCAGAATGAGGTACAATAGTATTACCTAATCAGAAAAGGAGAAAAAGGTCCTCTTTTAAATAGCCGCTTACATGACAAATGACAGAAGGAGTCTAAGGCTTTCCTTCACCAGAAGGGCTGTCCAGGGCAGTGGTGGAATCCCCATCCCTGGAGGGGTTTCCCAGCCGTGTGGAGGGACAGTGCTGCTGAGGGACAGGGGTCAGGGGGGACCTGGCAGTGCTGAGGGAACAGTTGGACTCAGTGATCTTCAAGGTCTTGTCAAACCCAAATGATCCGATGATTGTGTGGACTCCAGCCCCTCCCATGTATTCGGAGTGTGCTTGTTTTGAAATATAGAAGCAGCAGTAGTTTCACCTAAAATAATCAACAGTTACATTGTCCTGGTTGGCAGCTTTACAGCACCCTTCACGGAATGTCCCAGTAGAAGAAACGCCTTAAAGAAGTCTGATCTCCCTCACACTCATTGCTGGGTCGTCCGTCGCACAAGAAGTCAATGCAAATTGTGATCTTAATCTGCAAATGATAATGAGACTTTTAACTGAGAATCACCCCAAAACTTTATTTCTCTAAACTTGTTCAGCCAAATTACATGGCCCACATAACTTTATGAGTTGTTCCTGGTGTTATTTACTTCGTGATTAAACATAATGACAAAATTGAAGCTGACCAATACTGGCAAAGAATACGTCATAGGGGATTAACATATGGGCTATATGGGGAGCCGCTCCGTGTTGTTACTTCAGTGTTTTAAATCTGTTGAAACCACACCCTGATCAATGCAGAAAGCTGAGAATTTATGCCGTTGTATTGAAATAGACTTTTCCCCCAGTAATTCTTAGAATTCACAGGAAAATTGCATCCAAATATTTTTTCTCCTAAAAAGCAAAATTCCTTAAAAAGTGGCTCTCCACTGTTGCTTTTGAAAGGGTTTAAGAATGGAAAGTTCATTCTTAAAACATTTAAACAAATTCTGGACAAATATTTTGACATTTGAAACTGAAGAGGTCCAAAGTCAGCAGCCCCAGTTCTTGTGAAATTCTCTTAGCCATTCCCGTAGAAGATCAAAGAGGAAATTGCCCCTTTTTAATAGTTCTTTTTAGGCAGCTTCTATGGGTCTCTTCCTAAAGAGCTATTTGGTCAGGGCTGGGATGTCTACACATACATTCTTAGTGAAATAAGTTGCTTCAAGATTATTTAGGCCAGGTTTGGGGACATTTAAAAAAAAATCTCATAAATAACCACAGGGTGGCCGAACGAACAATCTGTCTCACCTCTCCAGTAATTACTTCTCAAAAGTGTGATAAACTTTGTTAGATGAAAGTTTGTTGTTTTCTTTTTTTTTTTTTTCTCCTCTAGACATTAAACTTCAGGAGTGTAAAGTCCCCTGAGAAGCTCTTCTATCATTAAAATAGAAGAATTGGCTTTACAGAACGATTAATGAGCTCTGGGCTTCGTTAACTGACCTCAAGGCCTTAAGAAACCGCAGAGGACATGTGGGTTGGTCATTTCAGATGTACAAAACTCCACCTTGTATCTCTATCTTAATTCAGATGCCTTCTAACCTAAGTGTATCTGATAACTTACTCTAAGCCGGGATGAATTATGTATATAGATCCTCCAGAATAACCAAATAAAATCATACCAAACCAAAGCAAACCAAGAACAACATCTTGAACCACTGTCTCGAATCACTACAGCATCCTAATATTGCTTTTCAAGCTTGGACTCAGTTTCTACTTCACACTGGATTTTCTTTTGGGGTTTGGTTTTCTTTCTCTATTTTTTGAGTGTAGATGCACGTATCAACAAAGAATTACTGTAAACAACACCGAAAAATATTCCCAGTAGATGGGTAGAGTGACACGCAGGGAAAGCAACTCTCTGTAGAGCACTTCAGGGATCTCACTAGCACCTGGCCCATCTATCTTTGACTTCCCAGACCAGATCACCATTCTGAAGCATCTTGATACAGATCCAAGCATTGTAAATTTGAGCTTTGCTGTGCACTTGCACTGTTGATTCAGCTGCCGTGGGTATCCGGTCATTTGGGCTGAGGAGTTGGAGGCAGATGGCCACAACGCTAGCCAAGTCACTCCCTTCGGTGCTGTTGGCTATAGAAACTGGCATGCTCTAACCATGCTAGCCCACTAGGCCATCTGGATTCAGACAGACCTTCGACCCTTTTTCTGGCATGTCTAAGTATTGTAAAACTGTGCTTGTTGGCAGTCGTGGGAGTTTCTGGGTTTTTTTTAAACAGATGTGCAAAGGAACCATGAGCTGATGTTTCATTTGCTGCTCAGGGCTTCTTTGCATCTTTTTCAAGACCTTGCAAAGTAGACAGTGTTGTGAAGGTGGGGAAAAAAAGCCCAGGAGGGAAAATCAAGGTTATCATTTGGCAGCAAATTTTTCAAAGCATGCACAGGAATCTGGCCCTAGAGATGGGGCTATCCTTCCTTCGGGGCTTTGGTTCAGGGGGCAGAGACCTCACAGACCTCTGCACCTGAAGAGAGTAACCGCGAGCCCTTCAGGCTGGGCTCTGCAGGGAAGGACCCAGAAGTACATACAGTGGAGGTGATGTGAGTTAAGGAATACAAGGCAGGGAGGAAAAGTTGTGTATCAGGAACCTACATTTTAAACTTACTATCCTAAAACTTCAGCTAAGGTCCTGAATAATATTGAAGATCTTCTTGATCAAAGAAGTAAAGATTGCACGGGGAATCACCTGGTAAATTGATAAGAGCTAAAATCAATGCATGGGATTAATTAAAATTAATCAAGATAAGGAGAATTCAGCTCATTAGCGACATGGAAGGCAGTGTGAAGAAAACATCTTCCCTGTTAGCTGCCCCATGGTAAAATTTCCTCTCAAGGAAAGTGACTCTATTCAATTTATATACAGTATAACACACTATTTGCATTACCAAGGACATTGGACTAGACAACTAAGTAGATCTTTCTGCCTTTTAGCTTTTTCATTATTTTCTTTAAACAAGCCTACACCGATATCTTTGCCCCAAACTCAGATAACAGAACATTTTATTAGGTTAAGAAATTAAATCCACTAAAGCTCCTGAGATGACAACCATTAGAGCACAGCATGACTGAATACTATTCACCGAACATAACATTATCCATCAAGAATCCAACACACACACGCACAAATGGCCCACACCCAGTGCACCCAGCCAATAGCTAATCTGGTGAAAATTAAGCTGGTCATGTATGTTAAAACATTTGTGGGAAGTTTGGACCCTGAGATGTTTTGCTACAGTCTATGAGCCTTCATTACTCATTTTCCCCACTCGCTTATTAATAACCAGAGGCTATTGTCTTTTGTTTCTGACATCACAGTCAGTTGCCTTAGGAACAGTGATGATGTCACGAGGGTAGAATTAGCACCTATTAATATGAATAGCCACACAGAAGAGATGAATAATGAGTCCAGGGCCCGAATTAGGGACAAATTACTAGGAATTTTTTGGACAGGAAAAATACTTGAAAGGTAAATGGGGCTTATATTTAAATATTATGTTTTCGTTGCACTTGGATGGTGAACAAAAGTTGATATTTGAGTAATAAAATTACAAATACCGGGGTAAGAACAGCTGTAGGATCATGAAAGTTTTTTTCCATGCAAATGAGCCAAAACTTGTGACTTTATTTTGAATGTTAATGGATAAGAGCGTGTGCCCTAGAACCCAACAAGGCACAGGGCTCACCAGCATCCGAGTGCTTGTAGTTCTCAGCGTCTGACAGACCACAGTTCAACAGGGTGTTGCATTATGTCTAACCATGCTTCTCTCTATTGCCCACTGAGATGTCTTCGAGCATATGTATTCTGGTCTAGAATAAACCAGAAGTGCAAATACATTTTTTTTCTTATTCCTGTTGTATTTGTTTCCCAGGGGAAAAATGAGTACTGTGGGGTTCGCTATGTCAAATTAACTTTTAACTGTGCAGCTTGTGTGTGTAGCACCAGCTTGGGATGTCTTGCTCATTAGTAGCCTGATTTGGAGTTGAGAACTTCTCCACAGTTTAAACCGGCATGTGGGAAGGAGAGAAACAAGAGTGGGGAAAGGGTGTTTCATTCCTCTGAGATCTGGATGATGAGGTCTTGCAAAGGACTCCTGGACTTTTATTGCTGAGCCAATCCCGCTTACAAAACCAGGGTTTATTCCCACCTCAATTCTCTTGGTTTCCTGTCCCTTGGCCATGTTCATCATTAAGTTTTCTGAGCCCACGTTAATCTCATCTATCTTGGGCACCAAACTGAAGTGATTGAATGAGGACTGTAGTCACCTGCAGCTCTCCCAGCAGTCAGGAGGGGAGAGCAGACCCCTCCAGAGGCTGAGCCTGCTGATGCACCGTTGTTTGTGCGTGGACAACTAAGGCGCACGACTGTCAGCCCTGATAGCTGGAATGCTTTGGGTTTAGTGCGGGGTATTTGACAAAATGTGACAGCCAGTCTTATCCAAAGAGAGGCACTTGAGCACTGAACCACCACCTCTGACCTGCAGTTCCACGAAGCTCCAGGACAACTTCTTCACTTCTCCACTTGTTGCAGCTTTAGCACTGGCACCCCTCCTCCCCACCGCCCTCAAATTATTCTACTTCTTGGCTTTTATTTGGATGTTTTTCTACTGCTAACAAAAAGGATTTTATTCTACTTTTTTTTTTGCCTGTAATAACAATAATGCTCAGTTTTACATTTTTAAAGCTTTCAAAGCTTTTCTTTTTCTTTATTGTGTTTTAAAAATTAAAATGTAACATTATTTAGCATTAAGAAAAAAAGAAGAAGATGACCAGGAAACTATCTACCTGCTCAGCTGTAATCTGCAGTTTTGAAGGTGGGTCAGGCTCTGAGACTTTAGGTTGAAGCTGTCTAATCTTTCTACTCTTTCCTCAGCAAGGCAACACCCACAGTGCAGTTGGAGAGGATTCACAATCTGCCCAGGAGTCACTGACGGCAGGAACACCTTGTCCCAAGCACCTTCCCTCGCTGAGTGTTTTTCCAGAGGCGGCAAGGCCTTCCACTCCATCTTTTGGCAGGTGATACGTAACACCAAACCTTGCAGGCAGGAGGGTGAAAGCCAAGTCTGGAGGGTGCTGTCAGCGTGGAGGGATGTGCTGAGACAGTCGGCTCCATGCCCGGCCCCGTGGATCCCAGGCAGGTGGTGAATGGTGTGTTTTCGCTCCTTGCTCTTGACACAAGGATCAAGCTGCCCATCCACTTCCACCGTGGGCTCTGATACTGGCCCCCATGGACTCAATGTGGAGCCACACTGGCTTCACCAGAGGAGATAGCAGTGACCCAGCGTGTCTCCTCAGCTTGTCACTCTCCATCTCGACAGTCCTGAGGAGAAGCAGCTGTCCCTGCAACTAGAATTGCAGCTACCAAAATTATCCTCCTCACTTGCTTCTAGGAGGTTATGAACATACATGTGTTCAATGCACCTCTTTTTTCCAACTAGAAATTACCTAAAATGCATATATTGATCTTCCCAAGGTGCTGGAAGGCTGAGCAGATGTCCCGGTGCTTCCTACATAAGAGAGAAGGATTGAAAAAGTCAGCCAAGTCACACTTGTTGGTAATAGGTGTTGTTTTCTAAAAGGTCCCATACACATTGTTTAATAAAAGTATGCACGTAGAGCAGGTCGCGAACACTCACACATGCAGACAAAGGCGCACAGACGTTTAAGAGACAGATACTGCTTTGATTACCTTATATTTTGAACAGGGAAAGGCAGCACTTGTTTCATCCTGTTTTACAGATGAGATGACCTGAGGATCAGAGAGATTAAGGGCTGGGTTTGGAAAAGTGCCTCAGCAGCCGTGGGTGAGTGGAGCCAAAGTACCCGGTTCTGATAATCCTTCCCAGCACCTCTTTGAACTGTTGGGTTCCTAAACCAGCTTGACTTACCCAAGGTCATGCTGGTAGACCTTGATTCTCCTTCAGAGTTGTTTTTGACACTAGACTGACCAACAGGCTTTAGTTAAGTTGTAAGACCACTTATAGATAGGTCATAGAATAATTGTGTTTGAATAACGAGAAACACCAGGCTGCAAAGGGTTCAGTTTGCTGCAAGAAGCACATGCAACACATCTGGCATGTATTTGTAGCCATCCAGCGAGGACAGAGCATGCATACATATGAGAAGCACCAAAGAAAACAGCAGCAACCTAAAGTCCTGGGCTGATCCCAGCCAGACTTTTGCCACTGCTCATGTTTTTATGGAAGGCTTCCTAGCTCGACGCTGGGAGCACGATGGATCTTCCATGCCGAGTGACTCACTCCAAGTGTGAGGAGCCAAATCTCCCCACCTCTCAATTCCTCATTTATCACATCCCTCCCCTCCTTGCTGTCTGCAACTGTACAGGCATCATTACTACAGAGCAGGCTGGGGAGTCAACATTGCTCCAAAGAAGACAGAAATGGTGAAACGGACAATATTTTTTGCTTATTTTCCCATGTATCTACATCTGATCTAGTATTTAACACCAGGCTAGATGAAGTATGCACACCCACAGCCTAGACACACACACACACGCATATGTATTTTATAATCCTTTACCTACATATCTATAAATCTCTAACCTCTTCCACTTAAGCTTTCCCTAGAGTTAAGGTACAGATTATTATTGATAAAATATGAACTAATGCTCATAACCTCCCTCTGTATTTAAGGAGAGATTTCACTTCAGCTGTTGACCCACTAAAAGTAAAATTTTATACGTGAACTTGTTTTCCGGGCTTCTTTATAGTCGATTAAAAGAGACAGGAACCCCTAGAGGGCAATTTAGCTCATTTGTTTTAGTATTTGTTGCCCAGATATAGACATCAAGTGTGAAGCAGGGTTGTTAGAGAGGGAGGCGAAATGAATTTGGAATAATTAGGGTGGAATGCAGACACTGATTCGGAGCCCTGACACCGGCTATCTTCAGTGCTGGTGTGTTCATGTGAGCTGGCGTTCAAGTTCCCATTATAGTCGTTGGAGAACCAGTCATTGGACTAGCCAGGTGGATCCTAAAGTGTAACGCCTAAAACAGACATCTTCCAGCTGATGACCTGAATTTTGTCCTCAGACTGCAGGAACTAAACTGACTATAGGCAAGATGTCTTCTCCAAACACGTATATGGGGTGGAGACTACAGAGTAACCAAGACATCTGCACAGGACTGATAAAGGTGACAGAGGATCTCTGGGAGACCTGCATCTTTCTGAAATGGAGCGGGAGGACCTACAGGATACACTAAAATACTTCAAGATTAAATGCCTAGTGCTAAACCAGCCTCAGATTTCCAAGGACTGTGAGTGAAGGAGACAGATAAACAGGTCACACAGACATGTGGGACTCATCTTCGATCACTAAGTCTACATGAGATCCCACTGCTACCTCACCTCACTTCTAGTCGCCTCTCTAGTAAAGCACAGATCTGCTGTAGGCTTTGTGTGGATGATGCCAAGAACAAATCAGAAGGAAGATTCTCTGGAACAGTTCAATTGAAGCAGTGCTCTCAACATCCCTTTCTTAAAATTATCTCGTGAGAATTCTTGAAGGTTTTCCCTTCAGTAAGGAGAGAAGTGTCTGTTCAACTTTACCAGTGGGGAAGCTGAGGATGAATGGCTGAACAAATGAGTTGCAAACACATGGAAAGCCTGAGGCTACTCAGCATGATACAGGTTGAAAGAGACCCTCAAAGGGTATCAGGTCTACCTTCCACCCAAGGCAGGACCAACAAGCCCATGTTTCTGACCATGGATTTAGAGTCTTATTCACAAAAAACATTCTCCTCCTGCATTTAAGATTAGGTTTTAATTATCATACCTGTCACACAAATAATTCCATATCATCCCGGGATACCTTTTCTTTTCCTTTCAGTTTCAAGTTTTATCATTTCTGGGTCAATGATGCAAATGCTGACTCAGAAGGTAAGAAGGGAACTTACATCTATTTCTGGACAAAATTCTTCCCTGGCTTTAAGGGTTGAATGGCAATGACCGTTAAGATGAGTTTTAAAGTTCACCTCAAGGCTTTAGTACAAAAAGTCCTACAGCATTGATCTCAGCAGAGTTTGTTCCTTGACTTATGAGCTCCTTCTTCACTCTGGAGGTTATAAATGAAGTACATAAGGAAGGGAAAACAAACCATCATACTTTCCTGGAAGGTCTTGTCTTTACCATAACAAGACAGCATGTATAGCTTCGGACCAGTAGCAGGTTCAGACAAGAGAACTATGAGTTGAGAAAATTTAGGACAACCTCAGAAGAAAATGTTGAAGCTTTGATGGCTTCTCCAGATCACTGGAGACAGTGGGATTCCTTCCTTTCACTACAAAGGGTTTTGGTCAGGTCCTCATACTGCGATCATCTTCCAGTATTCAGTGTCTATGTTAGTGCCCACATACTTAGAATAAATGTGGCAATCTTCACAAGTAGTTTCTTCCATGCAAATCATCAGGACTATAAATGAATCTATATTGTCACTAGTCTATAAGGAATCGCAGATTGTCATGCGAAACAGCTAAGAAAAAGTAAAAGAGCTAAACATCTTTCAGTAAGATTTAGCATCCATGTCTCCCTCAGACACTCACTGTCCATTGGGCAAATAACTCTTGCTTTCCAGCAGTTACTGTTTATATTTTTGAGTAAGTAGTTGGAATTTTAGCAGCTGTTGATATTATCATATACGAAAACAAGTATTAGTTCATAGGAAAGTATAACTTTGATTAATTAGAATTTTCATAGCTCTTTGAGTTCAGAAAATGGAAAGCTGCCGCTACATGCAGAAATAGTATGATCGGTATTTGGGGAAAGAGCAGACACCTCACTGTTTCCTTTGCCGGAAGTGTCCATCAGATGGAATGACAGCCCTAGCTCTCCCCATTTACAAGGGACAAAATCTGGAAGCTCCACTATTTCCCTAGGCAAAGGAATTCCACAGTCGTTATGTCTTTGGCGCAGGAGCTGAGGTCATGGGTGTGATTCAGCGGCTACGAATTTTGCAGCACGGGGCTCTCAGAAGATTAAACCAATGATTGGGCAGCAGCTTTACAGCAACTGGAAAACCACACACTTCTCCGCCTGACCTTCTGGCAGCAAGAATTCAGCGTAGGAGAACCAAGGCTGAGCAACGACACAACGCAATGGGCAGACAGTCATGGCAAGCGTGGACGTTTCAGCCAGAGCGTGAAGTTCACCTGGGGGTCATTGCAGCTGTCAGCTGTTTCTGAGGCTTGATCTAAAACCCGCTGACCTCAATACAAAGCCTTCCATTGCTTTCCATTTGGCAGGCTTTGAATTAGTCTCTTGGTGCTAAAGTTTCGAAATGATCTAAAAAATCAGCAGTTTCACTGGTGGTTTGCCCTATTTTTGTAACCTGCAAGAGCTGGGATTAGCTGCGTGGTTTTGTTTCACATGATAGGGCTTCAAATCTCATCTTTGTGCCCTGTAACATAAAGGAATCTCACCAATGAAACAGGCAGGTATCTAATAAATTTATATATTCCCCAAACTCAACTTCTTGGGGAGAAAAAAATCACACGAAGCTAAACCCGGACGCCACGTCACAGCCACGTTGATGAGCCCGTGACATCCGTGACCATCTGCTTTCCACTTTGGGGATTTTCACGCTTATTCCTAATCTGAACGTGGTAAGTGCGCTGCTCGTGGGCTCCTTTTATTTGCAGGAAGGTGTGTTGGTGTAAGTCAGAACCAGGCTTTATACCCACAACCGGATGAAACAGCAGTTAAGTCAAGTACATTTGAAGTCATTTTTATCTGAGTTACGGTCATTTTATTTGCTTTTGCCACTGGAAGCTAAAACAAGGATATGATCTGAGTTCAGATTCAACAAATCTTTTGAGCATTTCTTGCCAGTTGGGTCCTAATTCCCATGTGATGAGCTTTTCACGACTTCAGGGTGAAAATACCTGAGAACTTTCAAAAATTTTAGATAATCTTACCTGAATCTCATAAAAGGTCCATTAGTATGGAAGATGTGCCTCCTAAAAATCCTCTGGTCCTAAACTGTCCATTGCAAAAAAGAAAGTTTGATTTGAGAACGTCTCTACTCACCAATTGTGATAAAGAGAAGCCTTCTCTTGCATACACAGGTTTTCCTACCAGCCTTGGCTCAGACTGTACATAAATTATGATGGTTAAAACTTTCAGTCATCTTCACCATAAACTGATCTGGATCATGCTATGATCTAACCCTTGTCTCTCAGCAGCACCTCCACACGGCTATGAAACCCCTCCAGCCATGGGGACTCCACCACTGCCCTGGGCAGCCTGGGACAGTCCTGCACAACCCCAACGGGGAAGAGATTCTGCCTCAGGGACAACCTCAACCTCCCCTGAAACAACATGAGGCTGTTTCCTCTTGCCCACCATCAGTTTTACACACATCCAGAAAGCGTTACCGAAACAGTTTGAGAAAAGATGAGAGTGCCTGTGCTGTGATTCACCTTCAGAATCACTCAAATCCCCTATTTTGCACAACAGCTTCATTAACCTACTCAATCCCATGACCTGGCCTCCAAAGTATTTCATGGTGATGCTCCTGACAGTCATCTAGGGTGTCCACCACCACTACACACACTGAAACACGTTCCTGTGCAGAAGAGATGGACGTGCAAACTATGAAAACAAACTGCAAGTCTGACTTAAAGCTTTACGCCTGCTGAGGCTCCACAATCTCTAGTAATAATATTTACAAGGCACGTGGACTCTGTTGGCCAGGCTGCCTCACTCCATTACCCACCTCACTCACGTATATTCTACACGGTTGGACGCATGGCGTTAGCCTGCAGCCCAGCTCCTTGATTTATAGCGTCTGGTAACGTCTCCCTCATGCTGCAATTGAAATGTCTGTGATTTTTGGATGCTGAAGGAACATTTGGTTTGCGTTGACCTGTAAATGAAGAGATGATAATTAACCTTTAAACTTTTCTTTTTTAGTGAAAGCCTTTTCTCCTCTCTTCCTTTTTTTTATACTGGGTTTGCCACCCTCACAGTTTTTCAGCATTAATTGAGTCAAAATATCATTTTTTCAGACACTGAAAGTGAATTTAAGTGCTCACTAAAGTGGCTAGATCAGAATCAACAAGAGATATCCACAGATGAAAAGCACCAAAACGAGGACAAGGTGAACGGAGAGAGAGTAGGACGCAGTTAGTTTGGCTTTTACTGACTAAGAGTAGACTTGGGCACCTGTATAGGCTAGAGTCAGTGAAGAGGATCAAGACCTCTAGAGGAGGTATCGTCCTATCCCGAGGTAGGTAGTTAAGAAGTGGGAGGTGAAACCCCTGCTTTCAAGGTGCTTATCTTTTCCCATTTAACATTTAAATAAATCATTGGCTTAGACTAGACATCGAACCTGAGAATCTAAATTGAGACTTTCCCACCCAAGGCCTTGCTTACCGCTTAAACTTTCTAATAACGTCCTTCAGGGTGCACCGAAGTCCTTTGGCATGACACGTATGCGCATGCTCCAGCTTTTCTTCATGGAATGAAACTTCCCTAAGAAGGAAGAGAACAGATTCAATAAAAATATGAAAAAACTCTACCCTTAAAGGTCTGTATGAAAAAGAAGCAACAGATCTTCCATGAACTGTCTCCTACTGACTTTGGCCTCTGATTAACTGTCAGACTTTCCTGTCTGCAGATTTTGGTGACACTGAATATAGGCATTAAATTCTGATTAGCACATGCAATTGTGTCCTCCACTCTCATTCGAAAGACTTCAGAAGATTTCAGCTTGTAGAAAAGATCTCAGTTCTCACCTCGATACTGGTCAGCTAAAGCTAGAATTGTCCTACTTTAGATTTTCTTGGCTAGCTTCAGCAATCATTTGTCCCTGACATCGTATAATGACTCTGTAACCTCATTTAAGTTTAAAAGCCATTTCTACGAGCGTTCCCAGATATTGAAAAATCTCCATGCACTTTCTTTGAAAGTTTTCTCATCTGCCTCCAATGTCAAGTGCTTCTCAAAGAAAGTACATATTTGCAAAAAAAAAAAAAAAAAAGTATACAGAAATTCTGTGATGGGATGGTGAAACAAAAGTTCTGTGGAGGATCCATCAATAGCTGGAAACTACTGGATGAGATTATTAATGGTAAACATTTATTTTGCACAAAATGATTCTTTGAAATCTCTCAGTCTGACAGAGGAACTATTAAACATCTCTATGGCCCTCTTGTACCTTAGGAGAAGGGATAAGCATATTGTTAAATTGTGTTCCATTTTGATAGCATTTTATACCATTTCAGGTTTTTCTGCCTCCCGGTAGTGATTATCACCTCTGGAGTGAAGCAGTGTGGAGTTATTGTCTGTTAAATTGTGCTTTCCGTTGCTAGAAACAGCTTAGCGAGACCCGCGCAACAAAGTGCATGATGGAGGATTTACTAAACTCTCTCATTTGGAAGTTCCAGGTCATATTCCTAAGGTGACCTGCTCATCTATCCATCCACATCACAGATACTCCTAATATTCAAGTTTAAGGAACTCTTTTCATGTAATTGTTTTCCAAACTCACTTGCTGCTCATTTCAAACTTACTTTATTTCTCAGTGGTAGAATTCTTTTCTTCCTCCCGTGTTTTTTATGTCCTAGGGTTTGGGGGGGGCATTGTTGATTTTTGTTTTTCCATAGTACTACATACTTTATTTATTGAAATGGGGCTTTATGAACCCCAAGTGCACTGTAATGACGATGGGGGAAATAACTTGCAAGAGCAATAGTCCCAGTTATGACTGCTGAGAAATATTCAAGAAGGGCTTTTAGGACCTCCGTCAGCTGGGACACGGTGATATAGATTATCTGAAAGCCGGCTATGATATGTCCTTTTTATTAACGATATTCTGAAATATGCACATTAATTCCCTGGCTAGTACTTCAGGACAAAGCACTGTCCAAGAAAGGTTTATGGTTCAACCCAAAGACCCATGGAAAAAGTCTCACAGGCTTCAGTGGGCTTTTAAACTGTCCCAAATGACTCACCTCAATTTAATGTATAAGGCAGCAGCAGTTCTTAAAACGACGTGAGAAGAAAGTCTCAGCGTGGGTTTTGCCATGAAGCTTCTTCAAAATTATCTAGGGCTCAATTAATCCTTCGGGCTCAGCCTGAGGTAAAAGCACACTGGAAAATTATGGTACACAGACGTGGTCTTTCCAAGGTTTCTTTTCTTGCTCTGGCTTTGAGGAAACAGTAAAAACCTGCAACTCATGAAAGCATTTCCTCCTTTAAGCTGCATCAAGAGAGCTTTTGAGATGAGTGAAGAGAAGAAACAACTACCACGCCTGTATGTCTCCTCCTTGCACTCAAGAAACATACAGTCATTTTTGCAAACCTGATGAAGATTTGGATAAGTTTGGTTCATCTTTGCCTCCAGATGTATTTCCCTCAGTGGAGAACCCGCATTTTCCCCAACAGCACTAAAGCACTTACAGCCTCAGTCACTACCAAGAATCAACAACTCTCACCGTATTGCTTATAATTTAAGTAAATAAGACCGATAAATGGAGGGGCGGGGACAGAGACCTGCCCCAGGTCATACACAAGGGCTAGACCATCACCCAGGTTCCTGTGGTCACGTTTACGCATAACCCGAGAAGATTGCAAAGGACTAAGAGAAATTGAAGCTTCATGCCATGGAAAACCTGCTGTGTTGGACGATTCAGATTAAAAGCACACATTTGCTAGACGGGGGAGTGTTTAACAGCTGTGTGATAAAAAATAAAGAAAAAGCTAAATGCAGCTAAAACCTGGGGTGTTCTGGTACAACTTGTTGTGCCCAGGAGACAGGGATGGAAAAGGGGCACAGAACATGTTAAGAGAAGAAACAATGTAGGGCTTCATGTACGTTGCCTATAGCTGATCATGGTTTTCAGCACGTGTACACGTCCAAAGCCATCTACCGAGTGCCCCATCGAAAAGTCATTCATACTGAATTTCAAGTGCATCTCCAAGGAACGATTGTTAGACCTTCTCAACAAAACACTTCCAAAACTCGACATGTTCTGTACTTTCTACACACATACATTTTTACACAATGTTTACGCCATACCTACATGTGATTTACGCTCTTAGGATGGATATACACACCACATTATCTTTGTAAGTAATCCATCTTCTAACCTCCTCCAAGACAACTGCATCATTTTGTCTTAAACGCCTCCTCCAGCTCACTTTCCCTCCTCCTCCGGGAGGGACATTTGCAACTGGATATGGTTTGTGACATGGGAAAGTCTGGAAGGCCTTCGTAAAAATGTAGGTACCAAGCCAAATGATGATATTCCTCACTCAGAAGGATGCTGTGAGACAAAGGTCCTATTCAGGTGCTGAGCCCTTTTAAGGGAAGAGCCTGGAGATGTTACATATCGGTCGTTATCTGCGTTATTTAACGTCTTCCAATAAAAAAAAAATATATATATATATATAAACAGAGGTGTCTTTGATAACATCAGGAAGAGATGTTCCTCAGTGGATGCAGCCACTTCAGTTTGAAGCACACAAGGAACAGATTGCCCAGAGGAGATATCTAACCTCACTCAAAACATAACTGAGCACAGTCCGGAGCGCCCTGATTTTAGCTGACCCGGTTTTGAGCCAGGGACCACACCAGATGGTCTCCACAGGTCCTTCCAAGAAACTATGTTATGATTCTGCTCTCTGATATGGCCAAGAGACATTTTTTGGATCTGTGATACCTGTTGGGTGTTTGTGCTGCTTTGCCTGGTGTTGAGATGGGCAGGATCACTGTGCAACCCTTATAGGCACAGGGCAGCATTTCAGGCGTGTGGAGATCTCCTTTCTTTTTCCATTAATCACTGTGGAACCAGCAAAGAGAATTCCAAAGGCCAAAGTTTTAGCTGTCGGAAGCTGCTGTGACTTTTCTGACTTCAACAGAGCTTTGTTAGTTTGCAGCAACTGGAGATGTGGTCCTTGTCAACAGGATTTTTCATAGCAATCTGGTACTTAACGCTTTTCATTTGAAAGCAGAGTGTGCTACAAAGATGAAATATATTGTCGTAATATATGTTTTAAACATGCTGGCAATTTCTTTGCTTTTCTTTAAAAACAAGACAGAAAAAATTAATGGTAAGAGGAAATCCATTTTGCGGTGTAATAGTAACGCACTGTGTATTATTACTGTTCTGATGTTCCCCGGGGAAAGTAAAGGCCAATAAAAGGGATTATAAAGCGACATGCATTTTCAATTAGAGCCTACGGTGCTGCTTGAAGCAAGCCTTGCCAAACGTCTGGCTGATGGGACGCAGCTCACTGCAAGTTCTGGACGCACACTGGGCAGGAGAGGAGAGATGAAGGGATGCCCCTGCTCCTTCACCTCATGCCTGGTGAGAAGCTCCTCCTGACCCTCCACCCAGGGAGCCAGGGACCAGCAGGGCCGAGCAAGGACCAAGAGGGGTTGTGACTCCTGTGTCTCCTGGTCAGGGGAAAGCAAGGATGGGGAGGAGGGCTGGTGGGTTGAGACGGATCACTTCCTGCGGAGCAAAGAGGCAGCAGGGGCCATCTGTGTTGTATTAAATCTCCTGGCCCTGGCCAGAGGCTGTGCAATGAGGAGACAACCCTTCTTCAGGCAGGCGGGGTCTAGCTGCAAATAAGCCACTGCATGTCCGTGCACACTCGTAGTCATCGTATCTCATCCCTTACAGCTACACACACACAGTTTACACACACTGTGCACACCCATGAATAAGCCATACACCACGGTGTATATGTACGTGTTTGTATACGTACACATGCACATTGTACAGTTTACATTTGTACGTGTGTCTCCTTGCTTCTCAATCTAGACACAGAACCTTTAATTATGTAGAGAGTTCAGGAAATCTATAAAGATTTTATATGTTCTCTATTTATTTACGTTTTATTACGTTATATATTACAATCCCAGGCATAGAACGAACAAAACAGGAAAAGGGAGTTGTGATAGAAGGTGGGAAACAAGGAAGAGAGACCAGTGTTTACAAACAGCTGGGCCATTGAAGGTGTTGTCTCTAAGAAATTATCTGTTCTCCTCCTAATACACCCACTTTCCAATTAAATAAAAGTAAATCTTACTCTTTCCTCTAGGAATGGGGAACCATTCTCATTGCTATCTGGGACTGGATTTGACAGCTTACATCAGGAACGGGCGTGAAGTTGCCCAGATGTGTCTGCTGAAGGAACCATTTTCCTGGTGATGACAGAAGTCTGGCAAGATGCCTGATAAAAATCTGAGGCATTTTTTTTTCCTCCCCTCTTTCAAAGAAAAAAATGGGGAAAAGAAAAACCTGCATGCATCAACCACACATATATGATAAATATCTCTCTTTTTTTCTTTTTTTTTTTTTCAGGTAGAAACACTGGGGTCTTCAGAAAAGTCAGGAAATCTTAACACTGCCCTCCCCAGAGCCTCATCTATCAATCAGGTCTTTCCTTTGGCCCCAGAATATTCAATCTCTCTCCCTTTCTTCCTCAATTTGTTGTATCTTGTACAGGAACCCAAGGCCATGTTTAATATGTTTGGTTTTTACACTGACAACATAAAGGTCAAGATTTAAGTTAGGTTACGTAATCAGATCGGTCCCCTGTGACTAACCACAGAGCAAAATAATTCCCATTTAATTGTCCTCTTCTTCCACCCCCTCTTTCTGAATAGCAAAGCCCGATTATTTCTTCCTTCTCTCTGTCTTGGAATTACTTCAGGGCTAATCTCAGGTTTAGATGGAGCTGGGATCAGGTTTTCAAAAACACTTCAGCTAGACTTTCACCAGAAAAGACTAAGACATGGGGAAATGAAGATTTTCTCTTGGATTTTTTCTTTTTTTCAAATGCTGTTACAAGGCAAAATAAAGATGCAGTGGGATTCTCAGCAGGACTTAGACATACTGGCCTAGTTTGCATGCAACCAATATTCCTTGGGAGTATTGACTTTCCATCGTGAAATCCATGGGGACCTGGAGAGATGAAAAATAAGTGAGCTTCCCGGCGTTTTAAGAAAGAGATAGGAATAAATGTAATCTTGGAGTGTAGCTTCATATTCAATTAGAAACATTTCTGCTTTTGGAAATGTCAAACTGAATTACTGAGTTACAGGCTAGGAAGTGACAGGCTGAATATTAACCTGGAGAAGGACCTGAGGGAAACAGCGAGTGCCAAGATGAACACAAAGTAGGAATAAATCTGAGCCCACCGGTTCAACCCCACTGTAAATAAGGCAAACCACATAACGACGTATCACATTAGAAAGTGTATGTCCAGGCTACCAAAAGAAGCAATTATTCTGTACTCAGAGCTGTTGAGGCTGCATCTGTAGTTCTGCACTCAGTTTGGTGTATAGAGTTCAGGATGGAGTTGGAAGGTGTCTTACAAGGCTCCTGGTATGCATGTGTGCCAAGAACTGACTTCACAGGAGCTAGGCTTGCATTTTGGGTGGAGACTACAGCTATTTGAGTGGCAGCTATTAAAAAAAAAAAAAAAAAAAAAAAAAAAAAAAAAAAAAAAAAAAAAAAAAAAAGAAAAAAGATAAATCAAAACTCTTCTTAATCATGCGATGGTTTTGGTTTGAGAGGTTTAGTCTGGACATTAAGAAAAAAATCACTCCAGTGTATGTAGCACTGGAGCAGGTGACCCAGAGAAGCTCTGACACACACATCCTTGGAGGTTTGCGAGCCATGGCTAGGCAAAGCCATGGCTGACCTGGTCTGTGGTTGGCTCTAGTCCTGCCCCAGCTGGGAGTTTGGACTAGGAGGCCTCTGGTTGTCTCTTCCAAACAGCTTTTCCATGGTTCTTTGATTCTAAAAGCATCAGATTTCTCTCCCCAAAAGCACACTGTTAACCTCCCTAAGCACCTATGGAAATCTTGAATGCGGTAGAAGAAATGGGATGGCTTGTGTCCTCCTCTTAGACTATGGCCTACTGTGGTTTAGCTTTCACTGCGTAACTGGAGATTTGCCTTTCATCATGTGAGTTAAACAAAAGCCCACCACCCATACCTGGCTACCAGGATGTGTTAGCAGGGAAAAGGTGTACAAAGTGGTATCAATGCCAGTCAATGTCCCTGAGAGTTTCTGGCAGCCCTTGACTAACCAATTCCAAGGGTCAGCCACTCATCTGTAGCTGAGTTAGCCAGGGAAATCTTTGGAACAAGTCCTAGAGCTTGTCCTTTGGATCCACAGCAAAATATTGTCATGGCTGTGCCAGCCAAACCTCCGTGTGTACGTACATACTGTTATGCCTCTGGAGAAGAACGGAGATCAGAAGTTCCGAACAGTGAAACCCTTGAAACAGTTAAATATTTTATCTTCGGATACCAGTTCCTTAAAACTAGCTCTGACAGCTGATTTTACTCCTAAGCTGAGAATGTCATGGTGAAAAAACATCTTGATTCAACAAGGAGCTTAGCTAGAATTAATTATCTGAACCCCATGATCCCCAAGTTAGCTGATATCACTAAAGTCAGGATTTCCTTCTTAAACTTAGTGCCATGTCTCTGTGGGGTTGGAAGATAAGACAGAAGATCAGGTGGTTCCGTGCCCTTCTGGAGCTGGCATCCACAATGGGGCTAGATGCTTCTCTTTGAGCAAATGAGCTTCTAGTACAGAGGTACATGTCGCCTTCTGCATTGGGAGCTGAATCACACCTAACACAGCTTTCTGAGATGAGACCAAGAGTTTAAAAATCAATGTAATTCATGAATAGTTGCTTTTATTTTTTTCAACCCAGAAAGCCCTCCGCTCTCCTGATTTTTTATATGCTTTCTCTGAAATAGTTTATTGCAGTCTTACATTGAAAGAAGGACAGTGGACTACAAAGGATAATTATTCCCATCCTTATGTTCTTAAGCACTTTGATTAATTGGGTGGGAGTTAGGAAGGGAGGGAGTTAGGAAGGAAGCCACGTGTCCCAGTGAACAGAAGAAGGAATTGGAAAGCTCAGGAACTGGGATTTATGCCTGAATCTGCCCTGAGTGGTACAAACTAAGTCAGTTAAATGAAGAACCCAAATCTCCTCATCTTTAACATCCAGAGTAGCAGGAACATTCCCTTAGTTGAGGGAATCAAGTATGTAAAGAGATGGGGGCCTGAAATCCAGCACGCTGCCCGTAATGGCACCTTTATGTGAATCTCTGCAAGCAGCTGTTCAGGCTGTATAATATTGGAATTTTATCAATGTGTCTAAAGCATATAACAAAAATTACTGCATGTCGTTAACTGCTTTTTAGCATAAATTTAAATGAGGAGATGTGAGAGCTGTTGAGGAGTGGAAGTCCCTGCAGACAGGGTGTGCCCCATTTAACTGTGAGGCTTCTAACACTGGATTTCATCCATTATTCCCTGCTACGGAACATGCTGCTTCACCGTAAATGATGGGGAGAGAAACATTTGTTGACCCGCTCTAAATCAAACCGGTAAAGAGGTGCATTCAGCAGCCCATTATTGTAATGCTGTGGAAGGATTGGAGGATGCGGAGAAGGCTTAAGCATTCTGAGAGAGAAGCATAAAACAATATGAAACACATAGAAAAACAATGCAAAAATAAAAAAAAAAAGAGGAAAAAAGAAACGACTTTTCAAACCATGCACAGGATAATTCAAAGCAAATGTGAAGCCATTCTCTCCAGCAAGACGACCGCAGTAGGTCACACAAGTGCGTTGTTGTTCCTTTTTAATACACGACATTAAGCTAGTGGTCCTGGGCAGAATTAGTCGGAAATATCTCTTGAGCGACTGTGCTTGCCAACTGGCTGGTTTGTATTTATTTTGTAATTATTCTGATTATTTGATATATGTGTCCTGAGCTTTTTTCCCCGCTCCTAGGAACACAGAAACGTCAGATCTCCATACGTTTCTCATATTTGTGATCAAATGCATTTGTGGAAAATACGGTTTGCCGAATCCCTGTGGGCAGGACTCCTACATACTTTTCAAATGCCGGACGTTTGGAGAAAAGATTTAAATACAGAGTCAAGCCTCCGCATTTTTTGGTTCTTGTGGATAAACCTTACCCGGGCTGCAGAGCCACCTGACTGGCCCTAAGCAGGCCAGCGTAGCTTTGGCAAGGCTTTTTAACGCAGAATATGGCTTTAAACACTCTGTAACCCACTGCAAGTTGGCATTGGAGCACTGGAAGAAGCGATCCTGTCTCCCGTTCGCTACTGCCAGCCCAAACATTGATGTATCTGTGAGGTGGAATGCGAGAGGAGGCTGAAACTAACCCCCCAGAAAATTAGTGTTGACCCGGATTGTCTCTCTGATCTAGCCCAGGGTGCTGCCACAGAAATATTTGTGCCAGATTTGGCTCACAAATTTAAAAGATTCAGGAAACTATGCAGGAAATTATGGACAATACTGTGCTGGGAATACACTGCCTTCCACGAGGAGCAGGAAGGTCTCCCCTGGGCCTCTTTTTCTCCCACCTAAATGCCCTCAGGTTCCTCAGCTGCTCCTCAGCGCACTTGTTCCCTAAAGTTCCACCTTGTTCCACCAACTTCGTTGCACTTCTCTGGACATGTTGCAGACCCTCAATGTCCTTCTTGAAGTGAGGGACAGAAACTGAAGCCAAGATTCAAGGTGTGGCCTCACCAGTGCCAAGTCGAGGAGGAAGATCCCTGCCCTGGTCCAGCTGCCACACTATGGTTGATACACCACCTTGTTCCACCAACTTCGTTGCACTTCTCTGGACATGTTGCAGACCCTCAATGTCCTTCTTGAAGTGAGGGACAGAAACTGAAGCCAAGATTCAAGGTGTGGCCTCACCAGTGCCAAGTCGAGGAGGAAGATCCCTGCCCTGGTCCGTCTGCCACGCTATGGTTGATACAAGCCAGGGTGTTGTCAGCCTTCTTGGCCACCGGGGCACACTGCTGACTCATCTTCACCCACTGCTGACTGCCACTGCCAGGTCCTTTCCCATAGGGCAGCTTTCCAGCTGCTCTTCCTGAAGTTTATGGTAAACCCAGAAACACTTCTGGTATTTGGCCATGATCTGTTCACATCTGTGTCTCTTCCTGTTTATTTTTTTTTGTCTCTTGACCACCTTCAAGTTTCACAGGTCCAAACTCCACAGCTCCATCTCAGGATATTCGAGGAGCTGTTATTATCTAGTGAGATGAAGACCATAATGAGAACACTAGAGGTAAACTGATCAGTTCAAGCTCCGAGGTATTTCATTTCAATTTATTTGTTCTCAAGGCTAGGAAAGGGTCTTTATTCTTACCATAGAAACTGGTTTAAAATGCACTGGTAGAATCATAGAATGCTTTGGGTTGGAAAGGACCTTCAAAAGTCATCTATTCCATCTAGAAGCCTATGATCTCCTTGCTGCCCAGTGGCAGGAGGAGAGAGTGCATTCTGTATCATGCTGTATCAAACCTCACCCACAGTCAAGCACATAAGGAATTTATCTATTCCACTTTGAAATAAGTTGCTTCAGAAAATACAATACAGAGAGCTTACAGTCATGGTAACATCATGCAAAGTCTGGAATATAAATAGATCCCACCTCCCAGGCATAAAGAAGGAAAACACAGAAGCAGAAAGAGGAACAAATCAAGTGAATCCAAACATAGTTCAGACATTGACTGTTTCTGTTTTGTCTTTCTTTCTTTCCTTTTTCTTTTTTTTTTTTTTTTACCCCTTTCTTTGCAGATCTGTTTGTGGCTCGCTGGGTATTTCCAATGGCATGCAGCCTACTGAGCCACTAGGTTTTGGGATTCACTTCAAAGCAAATAGAGCACTACACAGGAAAGAAAAAAGGGAAAATCAAACACAGTGCCCCCAGCTAGAGCTCAAGCCCACAAAGTCACACCAGAGGCTTTTCCAGCTCAAAACTCCCTTCTTGCCTTTCCTGAATCCTTCCTCCCTTTCTCACTCCCTGTGTTTCAGCACTTTGCATGTTATGTTGATACCTCCCATGCTACCTCATGGCTCAGGGCAGCGTCCCTTCCCCTGCGGTCCCTCTCCTCCTCCCTCCACTTCAGACCACTGTAGTTTCCTGTGAATTGTTGTGTGAAAATCAACACACCAGAGCTGTTTGATTCTCACCCAGCCGTGACTATGATGTTTCCAAAATTAAAGGAATGACAAGAAGAAGGGATGAAATCCAGAGACAAGAGAAGTTTTACATCTTATGGCTTTCTTTTTATTGTTCTTCTTCATTTGGAAAGGAGATTTGAGTGCGAAAGAGAGGAAGAAACCAAATGAAACTACAGTGATAATAAATGCTCATTGTAGATCATCTATAACCAAGCTTTTCTGGAGCATACAGAAATATATTTCTCTATAAAAATCCCAGTGAGAACATGAACCCGTGTGTTGCAGCTCTTGCTCGGGCAGAAAGGGGAAAATTTATTTTTGTGCATAAAATTTTATCTGTCCCTTGCATGTGTTTTCTGCCTGGCAAAGGGTCCCGGGATTTTTAACCTCTTTGAAGGAGGTAGGTCCCAAGCCAGGATACAACCACAGGACAAATAACAACTCTTTCTAAGAAGGATCCTTAGAGAGAGGTTAACAAAACACGCTGGGCACCACAAAGAGTGGATAGTTTTAAGAATAAGTAAAACATGCAGCAGGGATATGAAATGCCTTAGCTAAGAGAGCCATAAAAAATTGGAGAGGAGAAATCCCGCATACACCTACATGCATGCATGTGTATGTGCAGGAAAGAAGAAGACGGCACTGATACAGCTTGTCCAGCCGTCAGGAAAGGTCACTGGCAGAATCAGGACTAGAAGCTCGTCACTTCATTTCCCAATCAGCAGCCAACGAATTAGAAAACTGCAGCCAACCCCTGATTTTTGCAAAGTTATTATGAGAATGGGAAAATTTGCAATGAGAAATTTTTGTTGGCTTTTTTTTTTTTTTTGCTAGATATTTGTCTTTTTTTAAGGTGTGGAGCCAAAACTCTGGCTCATACAGGCTCAGGGAACTCATGTTTAAAGAAGCATCCCTATTGGTTTTTCCTGCCATTTGTAATTATAAAGTCTATAAAACCCCCACAGAGGTCAAAATTACGTTAGTGAGAAAGCCTTACAGTTTCTGTGTGACTTTTTCCTCCTTTTTATTACTCATGACTGTTTCTCCTTCTCCTGCTACTTCGTTTGTACGTATTGCACAATCATCACATTTATGTGAGTGCCTTCCTCGCTCTGGGCACCCTTTAACGTGAATGTTATAAAATTACATTCTTAATCTCCTTTTCTAGGCAATGATGAGTAATAATCCCAAAGATTCACTCATGTGGTGGCTATAAAAGGACACCCCATCTATGCTTTACCCTTTGCTGTCTCGGAGATACTGACTTTGCCACCACTTTTCAATCCCCTTTATTATTTCTGCTAAATTCAATTCTTAATTGACCAAAGCGTGTGGGAAAACGGTTGCAAAGTTATTTTTTGTGAAAGCCGGATTTAAAGAAAATCCCACCACCTGTCCAAATCTGCTGGTTCTTCAGTTCTTGCTTTGTAGCTCAGGGCACGGTTTCTCTCGTCCACCAAGCACAGTGGACCTTTGGTTGTATCGAGCCAACAGAAGTAGCCATGGGTATGTAATCCCACAACCTGTGAGTCTACAGCCTTCTCCTGTAACTTGCAACTCATGTCTGCCTGACGCTGCTGCCTCATATGCTTCCCGGAACAAATTTTCCAAATTAAGTGTGGTCAGTTTGCTCGCAGACATGCTTTGGCCCAAAGCAGTCCCTGCAAAAAAACATGGCCATTGATTTGGCAAGCTCCTTCTCTGACCTCTGAAAGAGTTTATCATGGCAGGGCAATGTGCTGTGCTGAGGGTGTTTCTATTTAAAACTGTTCTCTGCTAAAAGGAGTCAAGGGAAACCAGAAGGAGAAGGAAGGGGGGGGGGGGAAGAGGGGAAAA
>NW_010408708.1:0-35281 GCF_000710305.1 Buceros rhinoceros silvestris | reverse complement strand
AGGAAGAAAAAAGAGGAGGGAGGGAGAGGGGGGGGGGGGGAAGAAGGGAAAAAAAAAAAAGGAAGGAGAGCTGGTGAGTAGATGTTGTAGCCTGTTTCCATGACACATGAAGTGTGTGGCATGTGATATAAATACCATGACCTGGTACCACACTGACAATTGCTCTTCTGGAGCTGTGGAAATAGTAGCTCAAATCAACATTGTAAGTGGAGATTAGGGGACTGTGACAATTTCCCTTGGCTAACTCCTTACCCTGAGCTTTTCAGCAGACCTGCTGGGGTTTAAATATACGTTATGGTTCCCATGACCTGCAGATAACCCAAAAGGAGGCGACAGCATGTCAGGGCACGCACAGATAGGGGAGCATTTGATTTTCTAAGCTAGCACACCAAAGGGGCAGCTCAGGGAACCAACTACTCTGCCATCCTAACTGCTGGTGCACCCTACAACAGAGGGAGGGCTCCAAAAAGTGAATCAAGAGTTATGGGCTCTTCTTGGAGACATGAATACTTTTAAGAGTATATGAATTACCCGTGACAGACGAGAGACGTGTACTGCTTACGGTCTCACTTGCCATGTGACCAATCAGGAAGCCCTTAAAGTGTCCCAAACGAGCAGTTAAAATTTTGCCGATGTTGCTTGAGAGTGGTGAGCTGAGGACTTGCTCTGCTGACAGGCTGAAAACTGCTTCTGTTTTACCCACGTGTGGAGAAGCTGATGGTTCTTCAGTATTCAAGTATCTGCCCATGCTGCTGGTATTTCAGTGGAGTCTTTAGTGGACCAGAGTCCACAGCAACTGAACTGCTGTGTCCCTGCTAACCCCAGGAGTCATTTCATTGCAGATTAGACCTTTGATTAAACGTCCAAAAGAGGGTAAAAGCTTGTGTCTTCCAGCCTTTTCTGCTGGAACAGAGTTGATGACAGAGCCACAGATGTGGAAAGTGGATCTATTGTTTATGGCATTTCTGAATTCGTGTGTTTCTACTGGGGGTGTGGTTTCCATTTTGTAAATGGAACCTACAGCCTAAAAAATAAGTCAGAATTGGATTTCCTACTTTTTGCATTGAAATACCAACTTTGTTATGTCTCACTCAAACTTCTTTGCTACCTTGCACAATGAAGACCTCTTCAGCTGAACTGGACGGCCTGCGTTCCCTTTATGTTGAATTAAAAGAAATAGGAGGACTTTTGAGGAGCTGTTTTAATTTGACCAGTTTGTCTTCACTTGAGGATGAGACTTGGATGAGACTCAGATGAGCCATAGACTTGGTTGACTATAGCCGGTGTATTTGCACTAGCTACAGGAAGGAATATGGGTCCAGGAGGAGGCAGCTACAATGAAATACTCTTTGTCTTGATACATAAAGGATTTAGACACATGGTATGAGACTTTTTTCATACCATTTTCATGCCATTTCATATCATCTACGTTTTAAGGGTAGAAATGGGCCTCAGATCTCCATTCAGGCACGTGTATAGGTCTCTGTTCTCTGGGTGTCTGAGCTCATTTTACAATCAATGCGTATCTTGATTCGGTTGCCTCAGCATAGGCAGCTGGTTCCCTTTCTGTCAGGGTAGGGAATCCCACCTGGTCTCCCAGCTGCTGCTTCCGAAGGGACGAGCATCTTCAATAGCTCCTATCTCACATCCCGCTGTGCAATGGTATAAATGTCTCAGAAATCACAAGAGAACAACTCACCCAAGTGTAGGTATCAGCTTTAGGGTGAGATGGATCCTCTGATCATACTCAGTAGTGTCAGGATTAATTTGCATTAAAAAAGGGTACCAGATGCCATCAGAGGTACTGTCAGGATATCCCAGGCATCCACAGGGTCTGGCACACTTGAATCTAGGGGAGACCTGTATATTTTGTCATCTCAAATACCACTAGCTGTGTTTATGTGCTAGACTGCTACCTTCAACCTCTGAGTCTAGACAACCAGCGTAGAACTAGAAACCCCCTGCATCTGGACCTCTAGATTTAGCTGACTGAATTTGCAGTCTGAAACCAGACACATAGCGTAAGGCAAGAGGAGTTCCATGACAGTTCTCACCCAGACACCAATAAAAAAGTACAATTTGTGTGCCAGGAAAAACAATTACAGAATCACCTGGTTGGAAGAGACCTTTAAGATCATCGAGTCCAACCCTTCACCCTGCACTGCCAAGGTCCCTAAACCGTGTCCCTTAGCACCACACCCACACGGCTCTTGAACACTTCCAGGGATGGGGACTCCACCACCTCCCTGGGCAGCCTGTTCCAGGGGAGGGGGCCCCCCCCCCCCCCCGGGCCAGCCTGTTCCAGTGCTTCACAACCCTCTCTGGAAAGAAATTTTCTTCCCAGTATCCAACCTAGATCTACCCTGGCACAACTTGAGACCGTTTTCTCTCATCCTGTAGTTTGTTACTTGGGAGAAGAGACCGATATCCCACCTCACTCCAACCGCCTTTAAGGGAGTTATAGAGAGTAATGAGGTCCCCTCCGAGTCTCCTGTTCTCCAGATTAAACAACCCCAGTTCCCTCAGCTGCTTCTCATAAGATTTGTTCTCTAAACCCTTCATCAGCTTCGTTGACCTTCCCTGGACACTATCCAGCACCTCAATGTCCTTCTTATAGTGAGATAAAATAACCTCTGTGTTGTCCCACATATTGAAGACTCCCAAAAAGAAATGAAAGATGTAACAAAAGACCCAGCAAGAAGTGCAGCTCGGGAAGGCCAGGTGAAACAGAGGTGAGATACCCAGACTGCCTCAAATGATACAGACTAACCACAGAGTCACCGTGCAGGCACGTACAAATTTGTTAGATCTCGTATTTCTGTCTGTGTCGGCTTTTTTTCTGATGGCCATCACGAGGTCGAAGGCATTAAAATTCAGGCAGTTTTTCCTCAGGAATGGCATGAAGCATCGAGGGAGCTTATAGGTAAAAAGATTGATGAAAACTAATCTTTTCAAGGTGCAGCTGGACTTAACTCCCATTGACTGCAGAGGAAAAGGAAGGGCTGTGTATGTCTCAAGACTAACACCTAAAATGAAAGAATTTTGGTTGCACTTCCCCAGTATCTTGCCTTGAGCTGGGATTGGCCATGCTCAAGCCATGTTCTTAATGCTTTGGCATAAAATCTCCTCCACCTGCATTTGCTTGAAACTCTGCTTCATTCTGCCTTATTACCAGCTTAATAAAAATAATATGAATGTCTTCATTTCATTCTGCACGGTTTGGGATTATTAGACTGGCAGCCAACCAAGGTCTTTGCTGTAAATTACACAGCGAAGGTTACGTGTAAATGGTATCTTACTCCTTGGGTTACAAGTAAAAGGAGTTTTCATAGGCATACAAGGGAAATAACTGTGCCTTTTAAATAAAGGAGGTTAACTAAAGTGCTGCCTTTTGGTGAACCAGAACTGCAGAGAAGAACAAAGCTTTTTGGATTGTTTTGTTCTGTTTTTTTCCTCTGGTTGGGAGTTGTAAAATATTCTGCTATGTCAACATACACGCCAGTGTAAGTCCAATGCTTGTGGTAACTCTTGTGGGTTTTTTGGTACAGTGTCCCATATATAGTGTGTTATTTCCTGAACTCCCAGCTACAAGAGTCATGTGATCGTGTGAGACTCCCTCTTTTTTTTTTTAACCAAAGATCATATTTCTTCCTTGCAGGAGTAAAGAAATACTTAAAAATGTGATTTCCTAAAGTCTCTAAAATTGAAAGTCAAATAAAAGGGTGCTCTAATTACTAGTGATTTTATTATTTTTCTAGTAATCTTTAGGTGTTTGAGCATCTGACTCATTTTTGAAAGCACGGAGCTGCAAAACAAGGTCAATGCTGTGCCCTGCAGCAACCACACCATCTTCCTGAGGAACCAAACAAATATGTTTGCATCAAGGCCCCGTTCTCCAAAAATCTTCACTATCAACTAATAATACAAACCATTCCGCGTATTTTTGATGTCAACGTTCTTTCTGGTAAGGTTTCTGACCTCTGAACTTCACGCTTTCATTTCCAGTACTAATGACCCTGCTTGAACAACTGGATTTTTAGTCTAATAATAACCAGGCTACTGACATACAAAATTATCAAGAAAAATTGTTCCATTTCCGTTGACTCTTGCACTCAGGTTAAGAACATGGGGCTCAGACTTTGGTGAACTCTCTCCATACATACTGTGAGTGCATTACAGTTCTGTGTGCTGACATATCAAGCAGCTGAGTTATATATTCTGCTTTAAAAGCATGCGCCCAAGCTGCAGTACTGTTTGCTTTTAGCTTTGGAAATTACTGGGTCTGTCAAAAATGCTGCTTTGCATTAGCATCTTGTCATTTTTGATCGCTTGCTGGAAAATATTGAGCCTCTTGAGTCTTCAGAAAGGCTCCAGTTCTGCCCATGATTTGTTTAAATTACTGGGGCCTTGTGTTACTGATTTTGATGAGGGCAAAACCGGGGCACTGAAAACTAAACCTATTAATCTCCCCACATTCACCTCCTCGAGGAAGTTATAGTAGCAGACTAAAGAGGCTGTAAAAGCTTTTGGAAGGACCTCAACCATAAATCAATTGAAGTGTCAAAGCTGCGATTCACCGAAGGAGAAACAGAGCAGCCTCCTCAGTTTGCAGAAGGTCTGAAGAAGCCCTCTGAAGTGGTTGGCTTCCTCTCCGGAGTTGATTAGCACCTTTTCTAACTTCTCTTTGCCCCGAACATCACGTGCGTTCCTCGGCTGCTGCTCTCTCATAACTAATTTACGGTTAAGGAAAACAAAAAAAAAAAGAAGAAGAAAAAAGAAAAAGCCAGAGGAAAAAAAAATTCCTTTGATTCAATTTCCTTTTGTTAAGACTTCCTTAAATATTACCATTAGTTGTTGTTTATTTTACAAGCATTGGAAGGGGCAATTGTGGTCACACATCCGATTGCTGGCGTAACTTAGACCAGAGAATCCCCACCTGTGATTGCTGGATCCTGCTCAAATGCCGGCAATCCAGGTTGGAGCAAATCTTTTATAGTTTCTGACTCTGTTGATCCTCCTAGAAAGCTCTGATCTTAGCTGATGACTGCTGCTGGCCTCAGTCATGCTGTCACTTAAGAGTGCTGGGAACACATCTGAAAAAAAAAAAAAAAAACCAAACTAGCTTGTGATTTTCACAGTGGTTTCTACTCAGGATCGAGTTCTTATTGGCTATGTCCCAGAATCACCCCAGTCCTTGCCCTGGGTGAGCCCTTTATTTCCAGCACAAGAGCTGGGACAGACAGCATACGTACAACTGAGACTGTCCTAGAAATCCCTGCGGAGCAGGGACCAAGTGGATGTGCTTGAGCTGCCCTGACTTGCTTACTGTGAAGTTCCCTTGTCTTCAAAGGCTTTTCCCACATCAGCTGTCTGGAATCAAGGATGACTATGGCATTTTCTTGCTAACACTTTCTTGTGGAGTTTAAGTACACCAAAGTCTTAATCCAGAGGTAATAATCACAGAATCACAGAATTGTTTAGGTTGGAAAAGACCTTTAAGTTCATCAAGTCCAACCATTCACCCAGCACTGCCAGGTCCCCACTGATCCCTGGCCCTCAGCGCCACATCAATACATCTGTTGAACCCCTCCAGAGATGGGGACTCCACTGCTGCCCTGGGCAGCCTGGGACAGGCCTGGACAACCCCAATGGGGAAGAGATTGTTCCTCAGGGCCAGCCTCAACCTCCCCTGACACAACTGGAGGACGGTTCCTCTTATCCTGTCACTTGATCCAGAGAAGAAGAGACTGACCTGCACCTTGCTCCAACCTCCTTTCAGGAAGTTGTAGAGTACTATGCCCAAAGTAGCAGGTTACCTAAAAAAAAGCTGGGAAAGGCATTGCAGGTAAGTCAAGTTCAATATACTGGGGCTGAACTACAGTCTCTAGAACAATCTCACAAAGTAGGACTGTTAGAAGGAAATAGAGGGATTTAGCTACAAACTCACAAGATAAATACTCCTCTACATGATCTTGATATCTGAGTTCCCTCTTCAGTCTGAAGGGATTTGGACCAGGATGCACTTGCCACCTTAGGCACCATTGTTTACATTGTGACTGGTGAAATACCTCAAATCATAGACTCATCTGGGTTGGAGACCAACCTGGGGAGGTGTCTAGACCAAGCTCCTGCTCAGAGCAGGGCCAACGCCAGATTAGGAGCCTATTGTTCAGGGCTTTGTCTAGTCAGTTCTTCAAAACCATTGAAGATGGAGATTTCAACAACCCTATTGGCAACTTATTTCAATCTTTAGTTATCCTATGGTGGGCTCCCCTCCCCCATTATGAGCCATAATCTTCATTGATTCAATTTATAACCATTGTCTCCATTTCTTCCACTGTTTGCCTCAGTAAGGAACCTGGTGTCATCTTCTCAGCAACCTTCTTTCCAGGAAAAGAAATGCAAGAAGTTTTGCAGCTGTGTGAATGCGCTGAATATTTTCTTGATCCAAAGATATAATCTTCCCATCTTCACCTCCATGGGTGATGAGTCCTTTCCACCCACTGGTCCATACACGTGGTCTGATGAACACCTCAGGGAGGGTTTGGGAGGACGTTTATGTTGGCAGATTCAGGACACTGACTGGACACAGTACTCTGGGTTGACTGTCCTCTGGATTACATGTGATGGTACTCCTGAGGCCTGTCATATACATGAACACTCTAGCACAGCAGCATGGCTGATCTTCAGACTTCTTGGAGGGCCCTGTTAGGGTTAGTGTGTGTGGAGGATCAAGGAATGTGACTTTAAGAAGGCCCTCGGGAGTGCTGTACAGGCCGTCCTGTATATTGTAGATACAACCTCTGAGACCAAGACACATCTGGGCCGACAGCCAGCACACAGGTCAAGAGGCTTGGTGTGCTTAAAGCCATTCAGATGATTACATTTCAGCTAGGAGTGAGGACACAGACAACACACCATTTTTCCTGAAACATTTCCTCGTCTTTACCTTGTAAATCTAGCCAGCAGACTTCGGCTCTCTGGTGCTCTAAGTATTTGTAATCCTGAATCCTGAGAGCATTCAAGACCTTTGCCTCAGGGTTTACAGCACCATGTAGCTGTCTGAAGAAATGGTCAACCACGGGGATGGAAAGAGAATGGACCATGAAAACAACTGTGTTTAATGTATTAGTTTAATGCTACAGGTTTTCGTTGAACCACACAGAGGGAAGATGCCAAGGAATAGCATTAGTTCATTGAGCCACCTTTTTTTCCAGCTGAAAGCTCGTCAACCTGAAGAACTGATGCCACGCCTGAAGGCAGATCTGTCAACATGCACAGCAGATGGCTGGGCTTTGCAGGGGGTGGTGGCGGGAGCAAGCGGGGAAAGAGGGGCCTCAGATGTGATCACGGGAGGAAGCAAAGAGTAAATAAACGTCTGGGCATGCAGTGCAGCAGCCAGCATCAGTGGTCAAGGGCACGGGAGAAACAGCTGTGGGAGATCAGCAAGAAGGCAACGGCCTCATGACCATGAAGGAAGGATGGTGTTAGAGCCGGATGGGGAAGAGCTTGTGGTTTATCACTTTGCAGTCTTGTGATGACAGGGATCTAAATAGTAAACTAAATAGTTTTATTTTCTTCAGTTAATAGGAGTGCAAAAATAGCGATGAGTCAAGTCAACATCTTGGGTGACTCCAAGCTCCAAAGCACCAACAGAACTGTGTCAATTTACCACAAGTGGGAACCCGGACAGCTTCCCCTTACTGCGGCTGAGCGACATTGCCAGGAAAACTGTTCTATTCTCTCTAACAATCTATACCTATTTCCTCAGATGACCATCTACCGTCTCTCTTGTAACAGAGTTGTAAAGATTTAACCCCAGCGAACAGCTGAGTTTGCTCTGGCCGTGCTGACATACGCAGCAGAAGTGACTCCAACTCTTTTGCTTCATCTGTCTTGGTTTACTCTTGCTGCAGGTCCTGCCCATCCCTTTACAGGATATGGAGGCTTATGCCATCTGAGGCATTCAATGATATTTCATCTTCTATGGAAGGGCATGTAAGACAGTCAATACAGCCAGGTTAGAAAAGGCAGGAAAAGCAGGAAAAATGCCAGTGTACCTCCTACCAAGAACGTCTCAGCCTGAAGCAAGGGGCAAGGCAGCAGCAGAATCAGAATGTTTCTCACTAAGTGCAGCCGTGATCCGCAATCTAGGAAGCCCACCACTACACCAAGGACAGCAATGACCGCTCGTTCCCTCCCAGGTTTCTCGAAAGCTTATCTCTGTCACATACTCATACATCCTGAAGCCCACAACCCTGCAAGTATTTAATGAGATAACGGAAGGTAGATGTCTAAAGATCTTGGCAGTCGTGGGCTTTGATATGTAGCACTGTTCCCTAATGGCAAATCAGAGACCATGTTTGCTCCCTAGCCCTGTTTTCTGCAGGTCTATGAGCACTTCTGAAACAGGTTTGGGTTTTTTTTCTCCCTTAGAGTGTCTTCAACTGTGATAGATCTGTTTCTTGAGGGTAAACAATGCCTTTTTTTATTTTTTCAGGAACCCATATATCGCTCCTGCCTTCATGCTTCAAAACCCTTGGACTGTAAAGAGCAGAAAGGCACAAGTGTGGATTGGTTTGGGCTCTTTTGATTTTGCTTTCATTTTCTCTGTTAGGAATGATACTCCAGCTGCCAAGGCTTAAGCTCACCGTGGTGTTGCATGTTCCCGTGCAGCCCCACGGCGTCACTCACACCTCATGCAGAGCAGGGAGGGGTGTTGACTCACTGTAGGTATGAGAGAGGTCATCAGCTTGGTGAGGGAAGCACAGAGACCTGAAGTCATCTCTTGGCAGAGCAGTGAGGTGAGTCTGAGCTGTAGCCATCACTGTCCGGCCAGTGGATCTCTCTGAGCACTCCAGTTCCAAGGAGAAAATGCAACCACAGTACTTTCCCTGTTAATATCATTTTCTTTAAAGAAAAGCAGCAGTAACAATGTCCCATTTCTCCCTGGGTAGGTTCTGGATTATTTTATATATAAATATACACATACATATTCATTTTATCTTATGAGGATTACATTTCTAATTACAGGTTTAAAATCTGCCTTGGATTTGTTTGGCAATACCTGCAAAACAACAGCCTCGTAAAAATGAGTGGGTCTGGTTTTCGTGGTGTGTGCGCGTGTGTTTTGTTTTCCAAACCTTGTTGCCTGGGCCTTGCCCTTGCCCTGATGGTGAGCTTCTGAGAAAAGGCAGGAAGATAGGAGCCCTTGTGAAGGAAAGCAGCACCGCTGATATACCTCAAACTACCCAGCCCTGAAGTGGAAAACATTGCTGTGCAAACTGTCATCACCAGCGGCTGATAATGAGGTTGCAGACTGAAGTTGTGGAGCGTGGAAGGCAGCGAGCTAAGAGAAGGAGCAGCAAGGCACTGAACACTGTACCAGGGACTGGCTGGGTAGTTAACTCTTGCTGGATTCACTGCTTGTCCGGCCAGATCCTATCTCCCCATATCTCTTACCTCATCTCCCCTTGTGCCCTTCAGCCCACCTTCTGAAGCAGGTCCTTTATCCCCGTGATGCTTACTACCCCCACCCAGAGCAGGACTTCAGTGCTAGTACCCATATCTTCTCCACCCATCTACCATAAATCCCTAACTAGAGGTCTCTCCTCCTCCTTGAATTTCTTCTAGCTGCTCCAAACCAGGACCCTGACTCCATCTACCATTCTCCATGCTTGAACTGTTAGAAATTCAGACACCTGGTACTGTAGGTCTCCTCTCCTGCCTAGATGTCTATACGCTCCAGTCCCCAGACCACAGTGAAGGGGTGAAATAAGAAGCATCATAAGAGAAGTCCGTGTAAATTAGTGCACTCTGCGATAGTCGATTCAACTGGCACATGGGAACCTGAGGACGTTCTGACTGGCATGACGATATTGGGCAGAAGGAATTTGCTTTGGTGAACCACCATGTGAAGGATTTGATGGAAAAGAGTGACACCCACTCGGTTTCAGCCAGCTGCTTTTGATGTAGATGAGGGCAATACTAAACCAAAATGAAACCACCCACATGTTTGATACCTTGGAATACCTAAAAGGAACAGAAAACGTCAATTAAACAAAGTCTACCTTGGACTTCATCCAGTTGACAGATGAAAAACTGAAATACCACCACGTGATTTGTCAGCAGCAGTTCTTGTGGAAGGGTCCACATCCTGACCTATGTCAATCCGGAGCAATACACATCACTACCGGCAGCAGGGGTGTGATCTTGAGCTGATTCTGGAGTAAATGAACTGAAGAATGGGGCTTGAAGGCACAAGCCACCTCTGCACTTCCTGCTGCTTCATTAAGAAGAAGATTGGTCATAGCACAGTTTGTAAGAACCTTATTTTGTCTAATAAAGTCACATGAGGTGAGTCATGGGGAGAACAGAACAAAACCAGGAGAGGAACACTCGTACCCGTATTCTCCAGATGTCCAGAGCCAATAACATCACAGACCTTCAGTAATCTCCGGGGCTCACTGAAGGAAGGAGACGCCACCTACTACCAGCTCCACACCAGCAGCAGTATTCTAGATTTGCCACTGGATTTAGGTCCTTCCTAAAATGATCCGTTGCAAAAGCACCAAACAAGTCAAAGCTCTAGGCAGGATCTTTTAATTCAAGATGCCTTTAAAGCAGCGTTCAACCACCAGACATCCTAATGCCAGCTGTGAACTGCTGGTGGAGGAGAAGCACAACACTGTTGCCCACTCAAGCCCCTATTTCAGCAAACTTAATAAGATTCTTGTTCATCAGAAGTTTATAGACACCCAATCATCAATTATTTAGTCGGGAATTAGCTGCCTAAGTATTTTACAAGCAGGATGTAGGTGATCTAGAGATATTACTCAGGAGATAAGTTTCTGAATAAAGTTACAGCAGATTTTCTCATTCATCACTGACATATTCCACCAAATAACCAGTTGTTAGGCCATGGAACAGGAAATACTTAAACGTAGGAAGGAGAAACAGTTCCTCAAAAATGAAGGTACTGTGTCATGTTTATAGATCCCTCCATGTACTTAAGTGTTTGAAAGATCAGGGCAGCACTTTGCTCTAAGTTCCCATGCACTACCGGCAGGCATTTTGTTCCTGGAGTGACTGCAGAAGGAATTCAGAAGACAAATTCCCACACACTCCCTATGCTGCTTCTTGACCAATTGAAGCATGGGGTCATTTATTGGATGTTATGAAGATCACCCCATTCATAAACACGTACACTAAGTCAAATTGGTCACTCTCACAGAATCACAGAATCCTCTGGTTGGAAGAGACCTCTAAGATCATCGAGTCCAACCACTCACCCGGCACTGCCAGGGTGCCTAAACTGTGTCCCTCAGCACCACATCCACACATCTGTTAAACACTTCCAGGGATGGGGACTCCACCACCTCCCTGGGCAGACTGGGCCAGGCCTGAACAAACCTCTCTGTATAGAAATTTTTCCTAATATCCAAACTAAACTTCCCCTGGAACAACTTGAGGTTGTTTTCTCTAGTCCTGTCACTTGTTACATGGGAGAAGATATTGACCCCCACCTCACTACAACCTCCTCTCAGGCAGTTGTAGAGAGCAATAAGGTCTCTCCTGAGCCTCCTTTTCTCCAGACTAAACAACCCCAGGTCCCTCAGCCACTCTTTGTAAGGCTGGTTCTCTAGATCCTTCACCAGCTTCGTCAAATCTTCACAACCCTCTCTGTAAAGAAGTTTTTCCTGATATTCAACCTTAATGTCCCCTGGTGCATCTTGAGGCCACTTCCTCTTGTCTTACTGCTTGTTACTTGGGAGAACATCCTTTTCTTCAGGCTAAACAACCCCAGTTCCGTCAGCTGCTCCTCACAGCACTTGTGCTCTAGACCCTTCTTCAGCTTTGTTGCTCTTCTTTGGACATGATCCAGCTCCTCAATGACCTTCTTGTAGTGAGGGGCCCAAAACTGGACACAGTATTCGAGGTGCAGCCTCACCAGTGCCGAGTACAGGGGGACAATCACTTCCCTGCTCCTGCTGGTGACACTATTGCTGATACAAGCCAGGATGCCACTGGCCTTCTTTGGCCACCTAGGCACTCTGCTGGTTCA
Organism: Buceros rhinoceros silvestris; assembly: GCF_000710305.1. NCBI lineage: Eukaryota > Metazoa > Chordata > Aves > Bucerotiformes > Bucerotidae > Buceros > Buceros rhinoceros. The sequence goes on along the minus strand of NW_010408708.1, from coordinate 23,217 downwards.
TGTTCAATCGGCTGTTGACCAGCACCCCCAGGGCCTTTTCTGCTGGGCAGTTTCCAGCCACTCTTCCCCCAGCCTGCAGCACTGCAGGGGGTTGTTGTGGCCCAAGTGCAGGACCTGGTGCTTTTTGAACTTCATATTATTGGCCTCAGCCCATCAATCCAGGCTGTCCAGATGCCTCTGCAGAGTCTCCTGACCCTCAAGCAGATTGACACATCCACCCAGCTTGGTGTCATCTGACTGAGGGTGCATTCGATCCCCTCATCCAGATCCCTCCGAGTCATTACTAGGTCTTAGTGAAAGCCCATTGCTCTTGGCTGATTGTTGTAGCACTTAAAAAAAAAAAAAATGAAGAACTTTCTCTTTCTCTTAGCAGCACCGACTGCAATTATTATAAGAGAAAACAAAACAAATGGAAGCTGTTAGCCTGTATGAAATACAGAAGAGTTAGTCTCAGCCATCTGAGGTTCTCTGCACAACCGAATTAATTTGCTTCCTTATGATTGACATGTGTTACTGGCAAGGTAAACCAGCAGCTGGCCGTCAACTGGAGTTTTAAGTCAGTTGGAAATTGTGATAACTGGTGTTATAAACTGGAAGGCCTGAGAGAGGAAATTCTGGTGGTGTTAACACTGCAACAGCAGCACGGCCAATCCAAAAAGGGATTAGGTGCATGTCAAATCACTGAGGAGGGCTACGAGTTTTTTGAGAGATGGTGAAGAAGGGAAAGGAAAAGAGTTAAGAGAATGCTGGGACATCCCATGAAAACAAACAGCCAAAAAAAAAAAAAAAGTCTTCTCTCCAGCAGCAACAACCTCAAAGCTTTACATGTTCAGACTATATAGGTGGCAAGTTGGTAATTGAAGCCCATGCCAAGACCAGAGAACTTCCAGCCAAAACAGATGTGGGTTTATAGAGGCAAAGCAAGCCTTTAAACTGCGCCTAGGGAATTCCAAATTCAATAGTACGTCGATATAAACCTGAAGACATGAAAATGGGATCTGAGCTTTTAAAATGAAAGAAGTAATGAAGTGGCATTTTTACGTGTGTCACAGCCCACATTTTGCTTTACCAAAACACAGTGGTCCCCTCAAAGCGTTAACTCCGATTTTTCACCTTTGGATCACAGGGATGTGGCGAGAGAAATCCCCGTGCAGAACAATTCGGCATTCTGACATCAGCAGCATTGTTATTATCCCCTCAAGATGTGCTTTTATGCTATGGTGGGACCACACAGGTTGCACTGGCTCGTGAAAGCTGGGAATAATATGTCAGAGACCAGATTTGCAGACTTTGTTATGTTCGTGAAGTCAGTGGAGCCAGGCCAGTGTCCTGGTTTGAGTGAGAGCAGAACTCGCTCTGCTCCGTGATTTCTCTTCTCAGCTGAGTCTCTGCTCTCTGCTCTAGCCGTGGTGACGCTTGATGGTCGCAGTCGCTGCCAGGGGTCGGGGTGCAGAACGGCTCTGGTTTGTACTCACTCCTGTGCAGACCAAGGTGACCGTTAATCCTGTGTCCCACGTTGGGCTGCAGTAAGTGAGAGGCTGCACCTGCAGGGAGGAGCGGACAGGACAGGTGACCCTACACTGACCAACCAGATGTTCCATCCCATAGACGTCATATTTGGTGTAAAGCTGAGGAATCGCGAGGGTCAAGCTCTCTCCTTCAATGGCTGGTGTTAGAGGATAAATCTCTCCGTTCTGCCTTCGATCCCAGTCCGTGCATCCCTGAATCCAGTTCCGGAATCCAGCTCCTGCATCTGGTTCCTGTCGGCCGCTGAGCCCAGTCTGGGGCTTCCCCAGTGCCTGCCCACAGCATCAGCGGTGACAGTGACGTGATTGCCATTGAGGGGTTGGGTTTCATGTTGGTATTGTATGTATTTGTACATATTTAATTTTATTATTATTATTGTTTTAATTAAAGCAGGTTTATTTTTCCTTTCCAATCCATAAGTCTCTCTCCCTTCTTCCCTTTCTCATGTCTTTTGGGAAGGGAGGGGGGCTAATAGAGACTGTCTGTCATTTGTCTAGGGACTCCCAGCCCTAACCCATGACAGCCAGCCACACCCAAACCAAGAAGCGTCATACACACATGTAGACACCCACAACGCACATCTACACACGCACACAGCACACACACAGCTGTGAACTCCCAGTATAGAGAAGTTATCTGTTAGCCATTTGCCCACTGATGGTTCCATGTTTTCATCTCTGTCTGCTTGCATCACCAAGAAAATTATGGTCTTGTTTTATAGCATTTTGCACATCATAAAAATTTAATCCCTGCTACAAAGAGCCTACAGCCTGAGCATAAAACCAAGGAGAATGGGGAGAGGACTCAGCATTCACTAAGATGGGGAGGGAGGGAGAGAAACCTTGTCCATCTTCCTTGACTAACACTGATACTATAACATTTCAGTGCCTCAGTGAAGATGTTCACAGAACATCCCAGGCTGGAAAGGACTTTGAAACATCATCTGGTCCAATCTCTCATGGGAAAGGAATCTTAGATAACATTATCTAGGAACCTGTCTAATGACATCTTGAAAACCTCCAGTGTTGGGAACTCTACACGATACCTGTGAAAGTTTTTCCAGTAAATGATTGTTCTCAGTATAAAAAGCTCATTTGTGAAAGTAAAAAGGTATATTCTGAAAGTCTACCACAGCATCCAGCTTTTCCTCAATGGCAATATCAGTGTTCAGACATATGAAAAACCACCATAAGAGTCCTTCATCTTAGATTGTCCCCTCACAGCCTGTCTGGGATTGGTTGGCTGTGGTAGGACACGAGGTAATACTGACAGCACAAGCCAGACGTGCTTGGGTCTTCATTATGGAAGTTGCTTTAGGACCAGTCTGACCTCCCCTGCACCTAGGGGAGATGATCCTCCACATGGGGAGGAGTAACCCCCTGCACCAGTACAGAGTAGAAGTTGACCTGCTGGAAAGTAGTTCCGTGGGGAAGGACCCAGGGGTCCTGGTGGACAATATGTTACATATGAGCCACCAATGGGCCCTTGAGGCCAAGGCAAATGGTCTCCTGGTTTGCATTATAAGAAGAATGTGGCCAGTAGGTTGAAGGAGATTCTCCTTCCCCTCTAGTGTGCCCTGGTGAGGCCACATTTGGAGTCCTGTGTCCAGTGTTGGGCTCCCAAGTTCAAGAAAGTCAAGGAGCTACTGGAGAGACTCCAGCAGAGGCTACAAGGATGATGAAGGGCTGAAGCACCTCTGTGCCGAGGAAAGGCTGGGAGCCCTGGGGCTGTTCAGCTGGAGAAGGCTGAGACAGGATCTCATCAATGTGATCAATAGCTACAGGGGGGTTCAAGAGGATGGGCCAGACTGTTCACAGTGGTGCCCAGCAACAGGACAAGGGGCAATGGGCACAAAACGGAACCCAGGAAGTTCTACCTGAACTTGAGGAAAAAACTTTCCTGTGAGGGTGAGGGAGCCCTGACACAGGCTGGCCAGATTGGTGGTGGAGCCTCCTTCTCTGGAGAGTTTCAAAACCCGCCTGGATGCCAGAATGATCTGTGTGGACCTGCTTTAGCAGAGGGGTTGGACTAGATGATCTCCAGAGGTCCCTTCCAACTCCCACCAGTCTGGGATTCATCATATGAATTACCAATTATAACCTACAATCTAAGTCAAAAGATGATGTTTCCATGAAATAATGGAGTTCCTCTAGTTCTAGTAGCACTTAGCAACTAAAATACTTAAATGACACGTTCCAGAGGAGGTGACTAACCACTCTTCTTCGTTTAGGGGTGGTAGATGGATGGACAAAAAGTAGTCAACATAAGATTAACCAAAGGGTTTGAGACAGAGGTGGAAAAAGGCTACAACTCTCCTGAAACTCCAAGATGTGGCTTGCTTATTACATGTGGTGCTGTACGTGGTGAACACCAGTGGCTGCATACTGGCAATGACTGGGTAAATGTGGTACGTGTAATGGCCTTGTGCTGGCTGCAGAATTTGCTCCACTGAGAGCAGGCACCAGAACAGAAGTGGGAGGGAAGGCCATAGCCCACTGGAAATCATGAGCCATGCTCAATGGATTTCCTCAACAGGTCTGTAAACACCTTCTCCAAAGTCCTCTGGCTACAAGTGAAATCACTGGAACAAGCCTGAGGCATCACATTGCAATGGAAATGAGAACTGCAGGAAATACTATGCATTATTTTCTCATCCTTCCTTTCCAAGAATGAAACAATGGAAAATACTGTTAAGAACAACTTCTAAAATATGTTTTCCCTCACAGATTAGAAGATGCACTCTACGCACTCCTTACCCCAAGAGCTGGGGTGGCTTGTATAAAGATCTGTCACAAATCCCCCAAGTTTGTGTTCTCCATTTACACACAGAAGTCTTCATCAACCCCTGAATTATCGGATTCAATTTTTAATTTAATTCAAAGTCATTGATTTATCTCTCTGAAGGGTACTCTTGGGTTTAAATATATCCCAGGACATGCTGGGATGGGAACTACCTTTTCATCCCAAGAACTTGGAAACCTCCAGAGGTAAAACTGGTAGCAGCTACAGCAGCTGTTAATATCCCCTGGTTCTCCTAATGAAGGCAGAACAGCTGTCCTGAGGTGGAAGAGAGGTCAGTTTAGCCCAGCATCCCGAGTATCGAGAAGACTATGATCTTCTCCCTTTTTCTCAGCTTCTGGGGACAGAGAACTCAGAATTTCAGCAGGTCAGTGGAGATGCAGACCAACATGCATGAAGGCTGTAGTTAGTCCTTTGCCAATGACTGAGTTAGAAGACTGGGAATTCTGAGGGGCTGCCACAAGGGATATATTCCCAGAGCAGTTCAGCTGCAATATAAACTGAAAAATGTCTGTCTGGTCTGCCCCACGTCTGACATCGGTAAGACAGATGCCATGTCATTCCTTCGTGCAGCACCGAGTACCACGATCCCTTAGCACTGATAATCTAGCAAACTTGAACGTGTGTGAGGGGAGGGCATGGCTTCAGTGGAGAAAGAAAGTGAAGTCTTTCAGCTGAAATTTGCTCTTCTTTGATCTTGGAGTCATTCCAGAGTTTCTGCAGCCTCCAGCATAAAGCGAAGTTGCTCTTCTAAACTGTGGTGGTTGGATGCAAAACCCACCGAGCGGTTATTCCACTTTGGCAGGAACAGCAAGAGAGCAACAGCATGGAGAGATGTGAGATGCTGAGCAGGACGGGGGCTGGAAGGGGACGATGGGGCAAACGTGGGTCCTGCATCACCCTGCACAAGGCAACGTACAGCCATTCCTGTGCATTTTGAAGCAAACAGCAAGAGAAGAGAAGCTTCTACCAGCCTCATAGCATGCACTCTGTTTCCACACTCAGGGCATTGTTTCCCCCATCTCCTCCCATCCCTTTCCTCACTCCCCGCACTCACTTATAGTGGGCGCGGCTGTGCTCCTTTGGACTCCCAGCCCACGTCCTGAAGTGAACACAGTGATTATGGGGGTCAGCTCTTTGCATAAACATCGCCTCCTCTTCATGGGGCTGTTTCAGAGGCCTTTGCCCTGTCCCACCATGAACTACTGCAGGAAATTCTCCCCAGCTATCTGAGGGCTAATTAAAGGAGCAGCCCAGAGACCCCGTAACCTCCTGAGAGTTCTGCAGAACTGCTCTGGCCTCTATCAATGCACATGACAAGGTTACTGCTGGAGAAGGCGGCGGGGGCTTCTTCAGTCAGATACCACGCTTTTATAGACCCTGGCCAAGATTCGTTAGCTGTAATAAATGTGCTTTTGCCGTGACAAGTTAAAGCTCTCTCACTTAGGGGTCTGTGCGCTTCCTGGCAGCTCTTTCGTTAGGACTAATGACCACTCCCTGCTGTCACTTACATGCCCTGGGCAAAGCTGCTCTGGGGCTTACGCGGTTTTAATTAAAAAGAAGTGGTCTTGTTTCTTTGGTTTACGTTAGGTGCCCTTTGCATGGCTCTTCTCATTAAAGTCAGGGGCGCCTGCAGTGAAGACGTGGGGTTTTCTCCTTTGTTTTTTGTTTTGTGTTTTTTACAGTGACGTGGCTGGAAGTTGCTGTCACTGACAAGAAGCAATGTTGAGGATTTAAGCATCAGGAAACTGTAAATAATAAGCTTTCCAACTCCCTTTGTTTTTCGGACGTGTTTGGGTCCAGCATGTGAATGAGAGAGGTCGGCTACAGGGCTGGCGAGCTGCTCGCATGTCACCTGAGCAGGATTTGAGGCAACATGTTGGATGCTGTGAATATCAGGCGGTTACCATCCACAAGCTTCTCAGTTCCCTGTTCGATCTGCTCCTTGCTGCAGCGAGATCACCTCAGCAGTCTTTTTTCTAGATCATGAGGTCTAAGAATTTTCCTTTTTAAGAAAACAAAAAGGAATTGCCTTCTGTCATATGAATTCAAGACCTGAACACTTGACCTCATGAACAACTGCAATTCAATCATAAAAACCCCAAAACATGCGCAAAGATGCACCCACAGAGTGCAGTGCCACTGCACACCGTGTAGAACAGAGCACCAAGGTCACCCCCCAGAACTGCTAGATGGTTTCAAATACCTGAGAGTACCCCTGGCTTACAGTCCATCCTAGAGATAGTGCAACAAAGCTAAGCCCTGGATCCAAGACTTCACAACTACTACACGTTTTATCAGCTTTGCTCTCTCTGTTGAGCAGTCTGTGTATGTTCTTCAACAGACTGTGTTCTGTGAGTTCTACATTGTTTTTCACTCCAGAATGAACCCCAGAAAAATCAAATCTGAAAAAAAAAATCCAACCAAAGAAACAACCCAACAGACATTTCCAAACCTGAAACAAAACATCATCTGTCTCAGTTTATAGCTCTTGACCTTCACAAGAATTTGCTAGATGGGCATTTAGTGTTCCGTTTGAAATGAAAATTCTCTTCAGCACCTGCAAAATCTTATTTTTGCACAGTCTGAGACCTCTGACCTGCCTATCACAGTCGAATGTGAATCACTCTCTTCCCTTTCACATTGGATCCTTCATTGTTGCCTGGGAAGTGGCATCTCCGGTTTTGTTGGCTGCTTCCAACTTCGCCCTGTAGGAGCCTGAGGTCATTCAATCCAATAAAGAATCACAGAATCATTTTGGTTGGCAGAGATCTCTAAGATCATTGAGTCCAACCATTCCCCCAGCACTGCCAGGTCACCACTAACCCCTGTGCCTCAGCACCACATCGGGTGGTGTTTGTTAAACCCTTCCAGGGATGGGGACTCCACCACTGCCCTGGGCAGCCTGCGACAGGCCTGATCAATCCTTGTTCCTCATGTCCAACCTAAACCTCCCCTGGTGTAAACTGAGGCCATTTCCTCTTGTCCTGTGGCTTGTTACTTGGGAGAAGAGACCGACCCCCACCTCACTATAACCTCCTTTCAAGTCCATGCCTTTACTTTGCTGCACTGCAAACAGTTTTGTCCTTTGCAGCAGGTTTTTTTCATCCCAAAGCAATCTTGGATGGATGATTATTCTTGCCAAGGTTTCCTTCTACTCCATGTGCCACTCGTTTTCAATAACTCATTGTTACATGCCGGTATTTGTTTTGTGAGTTCAAGTAGGCAGGGGCAAAAAAATGTGTTTCGCTTTGTAGCTAATGAATCCTATCTAGCTAGGCAAAGTTTTTGTTATTAGAAGGAGAGCGAGTCCACTTCAGCAGTTAAATATTAAGGCACGGGACTGATTTTATCTCCACGATACTGTGCCGAGATAATACATTTGTAAGTTGTCTGGTAGACATTTTCTCTTCTGAGCTGTGAATGCAGCTTTCTTCTTCTCCTAAAGTTTTGCACTGGTGAGGAATTGTTTCCAAATAAATTCTGCAGCTTAGTTGTCTTCCTTTTCAGCGAAACACAGCATGAACAGAGGCAAACCATGAATTTATTCCTTCTGTGCAGAGAACACAAAGCAGTCTCTAATCAAGCCACCAAGACTATGGTTTATAGAGAACTTGAAAGGCACTCAAATAGCCTTATGTTTTATTCCTTTCTCTACTTCAGGTCTGTTAGGTCCTTCCTGAGGAAATGCATCAACTGTGCTTCACTTTCCCCTCCTGTAAAACAAGGATCATGAAATGATGATTAACTCCATAAAGCTCTTTCATATTTCCAGGACTACGAGATGGAAAGTACTATCAATCAGACAACCAGCTCTCCTTCCTTCCATCCTTCTGCCCTTCCATCCTTCTGTCCTTGCTTCCTCTTCTACTTGCCCGGGCTTTGTCATCCATGTTCTTCTTGTTGTTGCAGGATGTTGTATCTGATTCTGAAATCACTAATTTGTTGATGATTTAAGGCAACTGAATTGCACTTCTGTCAAACTAACCAGGAAATACAATAAACCCAAAGGGCAAGTGGGGAATAGGAATGAATAGGATCTCTTATTTCCACTTCTCTGTATGTAGGTTAAAATATTTCATCTGGTGCTGATGAGTCATTAGAACATCACCGAAATGCATAGGTACCTGCAAAGCTCCTATTTTTTTTACTGAAGTACTAAAAGCAAAGTGAAATGGCAAAATTTAATTTGCTTCCTACACGTTGGTGATCAGATAGTGAACAGCTGTGGCACATATATCCCTGAACTTTACAGACTTCAATGCCTGCACCCAAACTTAGTCATCCAGGGTTACCTTACAGCCATCAGGAGAAACACACACCTTCTGCAGGGATTTGCCAGCGCTTGGTGAGGCACCTGGCAAGTCTGAGGTCAGAAGAGTCACAACATGTTACTCCTAAGAGCTGAGGAAGGCAGACCTAAAAAAGTCGATCACAGTGACAAGCACTGGAGATTCACTAGAGATCCCCTCCACTAAAGGATGGCGCTGGCTTGGCTGAGAAGTTGGATTCCAGGCCAACATCTCAGTTAGGGTTTCAGCTGCTTCTGCCCATCAACTCCCTCCCTGCACTGGGCATTCGGGTTATGAAGAAGCCCTTATGCAAATGTCACCTCATTATCTACCACATGATACATGGCCCACAAGGGAGCTCTGCTTGAATTTCTTGCAAGCCGTGGTGACTCAGGAGCCACTATGTTGACACTTTCATTTATCGACTACTTCCAGTAAACAGTGTCTCTCAAGATTCATATTTCTCCCTGCTGCAACAGAAAGTGTATTTCACTTGATGAACAGTTCTCAGAAAGCTGACACGTACGTGCCCAATAAAACTCTAGAAATTGTTTCTTTTTGATGGCACAGCCTTCCATGACACATGATTTTGTTCTTGGCCTACTGGTCAGACAGTGAAGGCAGGGTATTAGTGAGGGAACATCTAGACATCCAGATTTCAAATATTTTCACTGCAGATTCAAAAAACATTAGTCAGGGCTTAAAAATAAAACACCCTGTGACAAACATGTACATTTGATTTTGTCTACAGGGAAAGATACTGCAGATTTCCACTCCTTCTCTTTTTGTACTGAAGTGGTCTCTTGGTCTTTAGCCAATCTACAGCTTTTATGACATCCAAGAATTGATTTGCTCAAACTTATGCATTTCCCTCGTTAAACAGTACTGGAAAGGTAAGACAAACCCACGAGACCACACACAAGCCAATCTACAGCTTTTATGACATCCAAGAACTGATGTGCTCAAACTTATGCATTTCCCTCGTTAAACGGTACTGAAAAGGTAAGACAAACCCACGAGACCACACACGTTGGCATTCAGACATTGCATAGACTGTGCATAGCTGGCACGATCACATAAATTAATGTTTGCTTCCATCTAGTGGGAGGAAGTAGAAATAGCATTTAGGTGGAATATTATGCAAATTTATTTTGCAGTGAGTTGTGGGTAATACATAGAAGTTTCTTTCCTTCTTTAAACTCTATGATTTTATGCCTTTATGCTCTTCACAACTTATTCATTAAATGTAGTGCAATGGTTTTGTTTAGTCTTCAAGCTACAACTTCATCTCCAGGCCGCTTTTGATTCACCATGGCCATCACTCTTGGAAGAAATCCAAACGTGAGAGAAGGGTTGATTCGCTTGGTTGCGTCACAGTTGTGTCACAGAGGGCTGCTGGAGCATGATACATGACTGAGCACACATCCTAGCAGGAGCACTGCTTTCCGTGAGGAAGAGGTATTATGCAGGTGTATGATCTTACTAGAAGGGCACTGGAGGATAATATTTGGACCACCAGAAGCAGAAGAATGAGATACAGCCTCTGTTTTGCTTTTGGTTTCCCTATTAGGCTTCCCTGTGACACGAGATAGTTTTAAATAGATCAGAAAATGACACTAGGAGGAATTCTCTGCATCTTCAAGAACAACCCTCTTAGCCATAGAACAGAGAACAGTTCTCAGTGGTCAAAAGGGCCTATTCACTGATAACTGGCCACGTGAGCCTATAATATTCTTTAGATGTAGTAGTGACCGTCCCGATCGCAAAAAGAAAGATGTGGTGAGCAATGAGAAACAATAATATTCCAAGTCTTCAAACAATAAGTAGCATTCCTAGAGGATCCTGAGAAAGGTACCATGGCCCCTGGGGCACAGGAGGAAACACTCACCTCTAGAAGGCAAGACGTGCTCAGATCTTGGAGGAAGGACATGAAGACTCATGAATATGGAGACAGTGCACCCAGGAACCAAAGACTGGGTTAGAAGGAGCACCTGGATTGTCCTCTTCTGTGTACACAGACAATATGAAGGTGATATTCAAGTCATCCAACTTAGGTACCTGACTCCAGGGCACGAGACCTAAAGTATGGGTACTTCCCTCCCCAAAGACAGATGAGACCGGGCATAAACCTCAGTTATTTAGAGTGATTCAGCTCATGAAAAATGGAACTCCTGCATTTCGCGATCTAAAATGTTCTTTCAACTTAGTTGGTCCTACTGACTAGATCAGCTGCTGTGTTGCAATTTAGTTACCTAACTATGCTCGTCTTCCAACATTTGAGACACATGGCTTTCTAAGAGGTCCACATGAGGCTTACAGATTTATCACAGGACCTACAAGACATTTTGAATATCAAGGATGTGTCAACTGCCACTAAAATCCTACCTTTAGACAAGTGAATCTTCTCCCTACCAGCCAAACTTAGTTATTCTAAACTGCAAATGACTTTCTAGCTCAGGTTACAGCTGAGAAACATGGAATTGAATCTTGGCCTTTCTCTCACCAACAATGACTTTGTCATGGCAACGTCCATAGGAACAGGGAGGAAATTAATATGCAGAATCCTTGAAGGTAAATAAGGGGAGGCACCTGCCCCTGGTGCAGAATCCAAGAGACAGATTAAAATATTCCATTATTTGAGAAGAATTGTCCTATGCCAAAGTAAAGAACACAGAATAGATGCAGTATTCTCAGAAATCATGGCGATTTCATGCATTTTTCTTTCTGGAAGGGAGCTGGGGTTTTTTCTGTTGAAGGAACAAAAACCTTTGAATGGGAAATTTCCTACCATCATCTTGACATTTGATTCTTTCAGTTCCAGGAGGAGAAGGGAGATAAGAACTCAAGAATCAAAACTTTTGACTTGCGAAATGGAAACAGCCTTTTGGGATGAGTGTACGTTTGCAGTGCAGTGCCTCTGCAATGTGGTGGCTAATCCAAAGCAGCAGACTGTGATTTAACAGATACGTAACTTCATGATGTAGTAAAATTCTTAAACAAAACAAAGAAAAAAGGAACAAATAACTTTGCAACTTACTCCTGCTTCATATATTTTCCAACATTTTCAGAGCTACAGAAATTCTCTGTTTTATTTCATGCTTGCTTCTTTCTTGTCAGGAGATACACCTAAATAACAGTTACAGACTTTCTAAGCCAAATTTTGAGGAGCAGTTCCTAATTGGTTCTCCAACGTGATGAAAAGAAAGACAAATTCATTGAAAGCTTTGAAGAGAGAGCTGGATTTATCCTGTGTAACCTCAACCACCACGCTTGTGGTCCAAAGCAGTCATCCAGGTTTCCTTCGTAGTCAATGAAGTGAGAGAGAGGCATCTCATTCCAGCTACTTTGGACACCTCTGCCAGGACAGGATGACTCATAACCTGGAAGTCTCCCTCACTGTCCACCGATGGCAGAAAGAGACTTGATGATTTCCTCAGAGTAGATGCCTAACTCTGAGATGATTAAAGTTAGGTGAGATGGAGTCCTCCTTTTTTCCCCTCAGCCTTTGAGGAGAATATGAGTTTTGGGCATTACGCCACAGTCTTTTACGGGAAGTCATGTGCTTTTTCTACCTGAAGTTTGCACTGGAAAAGGGGCCAGCTCTCCAATAAGCAGCACAAGGTTGATGTCAAGCCCAGATCTCCTCACCAGGGGTTATTAACTTAAGCGCAGCATCATGGAAACCTCAACAACATTGATTTCTCCCATCTGCCTACAGAAGATCTGGAGAGCTGTGCTCCACTATCGTTTGACGCTTCCACCCGTAGGTCCCTTCAACAGCTGGAGAGATTTGCTTCTCCTGACAGCGGCTTAGTGGGACTCATGCACTAAGCGTTAACACAGATCTTTATGCGAATTGTCCTCTAGGACAATTTATCTTGCTGTTAACTTCAGAAAGTCCACAGGAAGATCGTTTTCACTAGACTCAAATTAACTGCTATGGTTTCCCGGCAAAGAAGGACAAGGTATAGCAGATAGCAAAAGAAAATGGCTAAGGTCAGATTTCAAAGCTTCTCGGTGATTTTTTCACATCATTGTGATTGGGTTTTGTTGGTTTTCTTGCTGAACAGCAAAACAGAAGATTTGAATATTAGATTGAGAACAGTATCGGATCAAACTTACACAATTGGTGCCATTTTGATAGGTAGTCACTGGGAAATCTCAGCATCGAGTTAGATTTTGACCTTTTTCCTTTATTAATTGTAATAGCTTTTTTCCTCTAGAAGCCAGAGAAAACGTTCTGCCATGTGTGGTTGTAACACGTCACAGCCTTCTGAAACCAAGGGTGCACAAGCATTGCGAAGGTGTTTGGGTTTCCTTTTCTTCCTTTCAGTGAGGCTTCACACAGGCTAGAAGCAGACGTATCTTTACTATTGCATGTACTGGTGCTCACAACCACACTATTCACCTTGGTCTGGAAATTATCTTCCCCTTTATCAGAGCTATTCCACCTTCCTCTGCTGTATGAGCCATATTTTAACTGCTGGCGTAACTGCGTGCAATTCACCTACGGGTTCCCTGTAGCAATCAGAGCTTTCCTGTCCCTGCCTTGAAACATGGCTTTGTTTGCTGAGGACTGAAACCCTTTAGTCCAACAAAACTCTTTGGGCTTGTTAAAGGGTGACTGGGTGAAACCTGATGACCTGAGAGAGACGGAGTGATCCAATGTCACCTTTGGGATGTGAAATTAAGACCACCTACAGGTGTAAACTCTTACAGCTTCTTGACATCCCAGGAGCTTATTCTCTCACTTGAAATTTTTTGATGCTTGAATAATTCTTTTCTTGGGCTCTTTCCTGCAAAAACTTAATAAGAGGTCTACGGGTATTTCAATCAGCTAAGCTTTCTCAGAGTTCCCTTAGTTAAAAGCCACTGCTCCCATCCCACAACTTCCTGTAACTGTAGGAAAATAAATAGGGGTGTCCAGTTTTATTTTAGTCACTGTGCGGTATCTTGCCTGGTTTCCAGATGCTGCTCCAGAAAGGAGTGGGTCACATGTAGATCAGGTGAATAGCTCTCTAGGCTCAATCCCCTGCATTGGCTACAGATGTGATTTATTGCCTAAACACAGATGCTTTATCCCGTTTGAGGTAACTTGGCATAGCCAAGGCATTTGCACAGACCTGCCTCTAATGTCTGATTTGCAGCAGACCCGTGTCCTAATGAAGATGCAGCTGGTGGCCAGGAGGGTTATTTTTGAGCATCTCAGATGGGACAAAGTGCAACCGAGTCAAGTCCTTGATCAATATAATCAGTGGAGTTTAGAAAGCATCTCTTTTCACCCAGAATTATTTACTCACCTAAAATTATTATTTTGTGCCAGGGTAGGTTTAGGTTGGACATTATGAAATATTTCTTTACAGAAAGGGTTGAAACAGTCTGCCCAGGGAGGTGGTGGAATCCCCATCCCTGGAGGAGTTTAACAGACACGTTGACGTGGTGCTGAAGGACGTGGTTCACTGGTGACCTGGCAGTGCTGGGGGAACGATTGGACTTGATGATCTTAAAGGTGTCTTCCAAACAAAATGATGCCGTGATTTGGCCTGGACAATGACTCCAGTTACTGTCTAATGCCTTCGACTGCCATTTGAATCACACGACAAATGTTGAAGAAAATTTACCCCCTCTTTCAGGTGTTTTCTCTGTTGGCATATTTCTCCTGAAAATGTGTAGTTTGTTTCACATTTGAACTTGTCTTATTAAACACCCTCAGCTGAAGCTTTTAGGCCTGAACATCCATAGGTCAGTCCTACTTCAGCTAGCTGAGCTGGGCTTCTAACAACAGCCGAGGCTTTATGCTGAGCGTACAGAAGAATCCTGTTGCAGAAGAACTGAGGATGAGACTTCTTTCCTTAAAAAAAAAAAATAGTGAAAATACGCAGTGAAAGCAACTCTCACTTTTCACCATTTTGCTGCTTCTGCTTTGGATGAGCTGGAGAAGAAGAGACTGTACCCTGGAGGGGACAGAAAAGAAATAATCTTCCAAGAAATAAGAGTGCAATGACCAAGACAGACCCAGAAACTAAGAAAAAATGGAGTAAGGAAGCAGGTTGTGGCAGGAAGGAAAGCACAAGATGGGAATGATTATCCATGAGACAAGAGAGACAACCAACAAGCCAAAATATCTAGTCAGAGCAGGAAGGGCAGGTCTTGGGACATTCAGATAGTTGGGGTTTTTGGTTGTTTTTGAGGTTTGGGGATTTTTTTGTTTTTTTAAAGAGCCCTAGTTTAAGGAAGAAGGCAGTCAGAACAGTAGCAGGAATAGATGTGCCCTCCTCATCTATACTCCACCACCACCTCTGAGGAGCTCTGCCTCAACTTTGTGTTTCCTTATTCTTTTTTAGTTGTTCTTAGAGCTTGGGTGAGGAGCAGTTTGGTTCTATTTCCAAGCAGAACAGGCGGACACTTTACCTCATAGAAGCTCTCCTGCCCTAAGACATTTTTCTTCTTGGAGTCATAGTAAAGTCCTTTCTGTTTACTGACAGAAGTGTCAATAAAAATACCTAAAGCACATTCTACACAATTAACAGAGACAGGTGGAATGCAACAGTCATCCTGAGAGCCAATCAAGGTATTGCTGACCATCCTTTCTTCATTTTATTATCTGCTTCTTCCTCTCACTAACCTGATCTGTAACGCTTTAGTAGAAGCCTGGGATTATGCTGGACATCAAAGACGAAGCGATCAAAAATGCGGCTGATTTTTCACTCAGATAGTAATAAGAACGTTAAATTCTTCCGTTTCAAGTAAGTTCTTTGGTACAGCAATCTGCCAGGCCCACAGAAATAATCAACGGTGGTGAAAGAACAGATGGCGGCCATAATACATCCAGCAGCCCAGATGCAATGAATTCTGCAACCTTACTTCATTTTATAAGGCCACAAAAGCCCTCTATAAAACCAACCTTTGTTTTTCCATGCTGAAGCTGAACAGTGCATAAATAGCTTGAGATGTGTCAAGAGACATGAGGACTTGGTTTTTTTTCTCTTTATAAAAAGGCGCTGTTTTGTCCCATGATGGAGGTTTAAATGTGCCCCAATCAGAGCCTGAGATAATGTTCTGCTGTGACTCTGAGATGATTCTCGCTGGCAGAAGGTTGCTGAATGTGGCAGTCTTTTTGTTATGGGTTGTGGGAGACATCCAGGCACTGCGTGCAGTAGAAACTCCAGGTGCAGTTAGTCCTGATTAGATCACACTGCCCAGGAGGACAATGGAGAGAGGAACTTGCTTGCAGGACACTGGGTCTTCCGCGGGGATAAAAGACTAGGTGAAAGGACATCGAAGTGGTTCCTGTCATGCCTCTGTTACTTTTATATAAGCATGCATGGGTAGGAAGCTTATTTCCCTCTGGCATGGAGGTTTTCTTCTTGACTAGGTGTCCTGATCTGCTTCTACTACTATGAGAATAATGACTAATTCCACAGTCACCTTTTCCAAAACGGGTTCTGTGATCTCTGCAGTATGCCTCCCACTCGCACCTTTTCCAGGCAAAAGACAACTGATCTGTTTATTTTCTTCTCATGTGAAAACTATTCCATAGTTTGATTATCCTCGTGACCACATCACATTTCTACATCCATTATACATTTCTGAGAGTGGAGGAAGAGATATACTGAAATATTTGAGACACAGAGACACCATCCATCCCTACAGGGGCATAACCAAGTTGTTCTGGTTTTTTATCCAGCCTTTTCCTAACTATTCCTAACGGTCCCATCGCCCTTTCGGACAGTCATTGACCTGTGAGCAAATTCTAGTCGCTGATTTCTCCACAGGAGTTTCCTGAATGGTAAAAGCTGCTGGACTCCATCAACCTTATGGGTATTAAAAACGGATAGTTTAGGCTTTTGTTTCTTTTTATTTTCGGGGGTTTGTTTTTTGTCTTTTATTTTTGTTTTCGTTTTTTGCAATCACTTTAGTGTTCCCTATCTCAAAAGGTTTCTCCTCTCACTGGAAAAGCGCATTGCTTTATTTCTCACCTCCTTCTCCAGATTGTTTAGTAATATACCAATCAGTACTGCTCGCAGATTTGGTCCTTTTGAGACTTTGCTGTTAATTCTTATCTTTTATTCACAGTCTTCTGTTCACTCTGCATTTTTCATTTTAAGGTAGTGTTTTCCTCTTTGTTACTTGCTAGTGACAAACAGACTGAAATTCACTGACATTTCAGAACAAAAACTTTTATTTGCCTCCTCTTTTCAATTGTTTCTGACGTAGTAAGTTCCAGTAAATACTGATGCCTCCTGTGGGATAGTTTCATCTGTTTTATTTAGAGGATGCTGTGGAAGAACTATTCTATAACTTCTGCAGCTGCAGACTTTGAGCAGAGAACATAAAGTTTTCAACAGAAGGGTGAGACTCATCCGTGAGGTGGGATGGAGATGAAGAGGAATGGCGAGGTACAAGGTGAGACTTTATCTCCAGCAGCTGATGGGGATCTTAAGTGGGCTGGAAAACTTCAATAAAGAAAAATTTTGGAGGAAAACACTATCTGTGTATTATGAATAATTAGATACTTGAATAAAGAATATTAGTGAGGTACCATTACTCGCTGCTCGGATGGAGCCAGAGCCCTGTCAGTGACCTGACATTTGTTTTTCACATCCTATCAAGGCAGCTGACACGTAGCACAAGCTGTACAGATCTCCAGCTTTCACCGTTTGGGCTTTTCCAGCGTGTTATCACTAAGCACATGTGAGCTCGGTAGCTGGTTTCCCGAAACACATGGCAATGTGCCATGCACCTGAGAGAAGAACATTTAATGAGAGCTTCAGTTACTAAAAGGCAGTGAAAAATATCTCTAGAAATCCCAATAAGTGCTTGATCAGAGAAACAACAGGACAGTGAAAGGGGAGTCAGGATGGGATTGGGAGCTGTAGAGAGAAAGAAAAATAGAGAAAGAGAAAAACAAAGATAAAGAGGATTGAAGTAATAAAAATTCATCACCTTTCAGCTTGCACTTGATATCCAAAGGCATTGTGGTAAAGGGTATATTAGGAAACTTGGAGCAGAAAGGAGAGAAAAGGCCGTATTTTAACCTGCCCGTTTTCGTTGATACATCACAAATGGAGTGCGTGGAAAGACTGACTGGTGCAACGTATTTATAGCTTGTACTGATTTATTTTTTAAATTCTTCCAGTATTTATGAGCCCTGTTTATCAGAGCTCAGGGTAACTTTACTGCCAAGACAAACTTTCCAGTCCTTTTCTGAATGCTGATAGGCTCCTCGTCTCGACATTCCTCTTTGGCGATGAGTTTCCGAGGGCGGTGGTAGAAGATGAGCAAGGGCTTATTCTCATATTGCTTTTGGTGGAGATCACACTCGGATTCAAAAACTGCAGAGCAGCCTGCCAGAGGCTCTGGCGTTATCACCCACAGGCTGTCTGACTCTTTCTGGACTTACTGAGGGGATTATTGCTGACAAAGTCTTGGAGCTTTGCTGGTTTAATGTGTGATGTGTTTTCAGGAAGGCTGGAGAATTAGAGACATGGGTGCTTGGACATGCAGGGCTTCTGGGAGCATGGGATTTGTCTCCAGGGAGTATTTTGTCACCCTGCCTCTATTTAGGTATCTCAAATCCTATTGACATTTAATTTCTTTCCCCATTTTCCTTTTTCTTGATGCTTTTGAGGTTCTAATGTTGCTGCTTACTTTTAAAATCCATTGATAGAATCAAAACAAAAAAGTTCCGTGACTCAAGAAAACATGTGGACAAGGCAGGTCTTATACTACGGCCTTCAATTTTGATCCAAGGCAATTCATTGTTGAAAAATGTTACTAAATGGTCAGTTCTTGTGAATGAATGCACCGGATAGTTTGACCTGAACTCAGGTTCCTTTCCACCGGCAAGTTTTGCCTTTGATCCGTGAGGAAATGTGTAATGGGAAAGGAAAGATATGGAAAGAAAATGAAGAGAGGACGGATAAGACCAGACTAATAAACAGCAGCAAGGAAAATGGGTGAGAGGCTGCTAGTAGGACGCTTGGAGTTGTCCCTGCCTGATCTGTTCTTTCTGTCACAGAGTGGGAAGACTGAACAGCCGTGCAAACAGAAACTACAGGCGATATGTTCTCTATACGCTCTTTCTTCTAAAGATAACGGGTCAGACCTTCCGTGGGTGAACATGAGCCGAAGTGGAATAAAGCTGGCAGAGTCTGATTCAGCTCCAGGGAGTGTCTTTTTTCTTTTTTTCTTTTTTTTTTTTTTTGTGTGTGTGTGTGTTTACCATTTTTTCCTGAGGCATAGTAGGCTTTTTCATGGCTTGTTTTCAACTGAGGAGTCACCCACACTCAAAAGAATTGTCTTGCCAGCAGGCCTCAGGTGTGCTTCAGTGACAGCAGGACCATAAAACTGGTAGTGAGGGACGTGAGGACAGCTCCAAGCCTTAAATTTATATCTCCCAGGTTGCACAGTGCATCTGTTTTCTATTTGGGCTTGCACGCGTGTGTTTTTTTAAGTTGACATTTTAGAAAAACTGGAACATTTTGTCATTTCCCTCCGTGCAGATGTACGGGCAGGAGACGTCTGTTCAGCTGGGAACTTGTGCTCAGCTAGAAGGGGAGAATTTTCTCCATATTAAAGGGTCAGATAAAGGTAACCTGAATCTGCGCTTGGAGCCCTCACTCTCAGAGACAGCGAACAGGCTAAAATCTCAGCTGTTATTGAGGAGAAAGGGGCAGAACCCACTTCTTCTCACCTTAATAGCTTCCGTGGATGGCTGAAAGGCAAATCTGTTGACAACTGGAGTTTGCAGAGAGCCTTCATGGGGGGTATCTGCGGCTCTGAGTATTCCCTCTCCCCTATGGAGCTTCAGCTCTCAGGCAGAATGTCCCAGGTTGGCTTAATCTGATTGTCCTTCTTGTAATACAGAGAGCATCTCCACCAGTGCCTGCAGGAGGGCAAAACTTGGTGGGAGGAATGTCTGCAGCAGAAATAGGGACTTCCAGCTCTTGAGCTGAAGGAGAACTTACAGTTGTAATAGGAACTCAAGGGGTTGCCCAGTTTTCCCATGGGGTTCTCCTTTTCCTTCCTGCTCTGCCCTGGATGCTGAGAGGTGACTTTTCACAGGGGGAATAACGGTGCTGAGAAAAACAGAAGGTCAGAATGAAAAAATCTACATCAGTTCTACATCAGTGTTAAGGAAAGGTGAAAAAGAAACAAAAGTTGGCTTTCAGTAAAGATCAGTGAATTGCTCCCTCTCCTTTCTGTCCGTAAATCCAAGAGGACTTTTTAAAATGTTATTTTCTCTGAAGCAGGTGGTTATTGATTCCATGTCTCCTCCCTTCTCTGGACCTTCAGACGAGCTCTGGTCTGCCCTCATCAGAATGACACTTTCATCACAGCCAGGAAATGATGATGAATGTAAAAGAATTTATAATAAATAGGATAAGCTTGAATTTTTGCTGGGTCAGCTTTCAGTTCCTGGGGTCACCTTGCGACTCAAGTTTCTGAAACATCTTTGGATTCTTAAATCAAGTCTCCTGAGATCTCTGTAGCTCTTCACATTCCCATATAAAACAAATCAAACTCTGCACAACTTACAGGCAAGAAGGTTTTGCTTCTCAGACTTGCTTGTATAAAATGCAGGGTTTGTTCATGCTTATTTCCCACGTTGCACAAGGTTGAGTTAGGTTAACACCACCATGCCTGCAGCGGCCGTTTCCTGTGTCACACCTTGTCACCCCACCAATGACCTTCTTGCAGCATTCCTCTGCCTTTAGAGTGAGGTGCAAGGCATTCCATCGATATTTCACATAAGCTTTTGGTTTCCGGGGGGGAGGCTAGGGACCTAGGGGTGGGAAGGGACTAGTGTGACCAGTATTCTGGGCTTAAAGGGACACCAGCAACCCAAATTTGGGGGAAAGGGACCTTTGTGACCTATATTTTGCAAGTAAAAGGACACTGGGAGTCCCGATCTGGGGGGAAAGGAACACTGGGAGTCCTATTTTGAGACCAAGTGGATCTGTGTGACGTATTTTGCAGGGAAAGGACACTGAGAGCCCCCTTTTAGGGGGAAAGGGATACAGGGAGGACCAGCTTGGGGACAAAGAGACACTGGGAGCCCCAGTTTGGATGTAAAGGGGTACCTATTTCAGAGACAGCCTCTCCTTGTCAACGGATTCACAGTCTGCACTGGTTCCTCTAACATCTCCATCATGCCAACCATTTCAAACTGGATTAAATTTGGAACTAAATGAAATTTCAACTGGGCTGGACCCTCTCCTGTGCAAGAGAAACGCTCTCAAAAGAAGCAGTTTGGAGTAGCAGTTTGTTTACTCAATTATCTACATCAGTTGCTCTCAGGTCTGAGGGGCTGGTAGCCTCCACCCCTCAAAAAGCAGAGTATTTCAGCTCGAAGAAAGCATCTTTCCTAATCAGGCAGCGCTGAAGCAGGGTGAACTGCTTGCTGACACGTATCAATAGCTTCTGCCAAATTACACATGATTTAAGGCAACTAATGCACTATGTGATGATAGCTGAAGGCAAGCATATCCCAGAAGATATATTGCTTACCACCTGCCCGGACAAGAAGTACAAATATTATTGCACACAATTTGGGGCAGCTCTGCACTTCTAAAACTCTGGCATACGAGTTTTGGTTGCATTGTGAAGATATTTTCCGTAAGATGCTGTTCTCGTTTTGACACACTGTTAAAAATAAAACTTAACTCCTAATACCAGCAGCAGAAGAATAGTACTAATAGCTTAACAAAAACTAGCGGGTTTTTAAACATTATTTTAAAGCAAAACAGCCTAAAAAAAATAAATTCTCCTTGCTTTCAATGACATCAAAATTTGAATGAATGCTACAAGAAATATTTGAAATTTAAATTTACTAGTAAGCAAGATCAAGTAAAACTTATGTACTGATGATAGAAAGTGTTTTCAAAGGCGTGATTTACATCAACATCTGTCAAAGAAAATAGATGCTGAATATATGAATTTTATATGAAAATAAATGGGTTTGAGGAGAAATTAGTCTTGTTCTAATTAGAAGAGCAACACTTTGTCATGAATTACTACAGACTGCAAAGACTGGTGGAAACATTTGATTCTAGCAAAATAAAAATTTAAAACAACAAAATCCAGATTAAACCCCATAAGCTTTTTTGTTCTTAATTCTCTCTCTTTAAACACATAGTTTTACCTGTACGATGATTTATACAATAAAATAGAATAAATTTTCAAAATAATACAATATTGTTGAAACAATGGAAACCTTCACCCTCATGTCATGTCATCGAAACATTTTAACCAGTTCCAGAAATACCCGGTGGGTTTGGAGAGGGTTAGAGGTGTCCCAAGGAGATGGCAGCCAGGCCTTCTGATAGGGAGGTCAGCTACGGAAATTAAATCAACCATGAAAGATGTGTATGAAAATATTCTTAAAAATGAGTAAAAGTAAATATTCTTTAAACCTCCAGATTGACGGTTCAGAGTGTCTTGAGCAAATGATAATTTAGCAGTGGAGCTGGAATTAGTGAAATGTTTCAGCTTGCCTTTTCACCCAGCCCAACTAAATTAGACACAACAAGGAGGAAGAGGAGTGAAAACTCAATTTAGAACAATATTCCACCCTGAGAAATTAGAGATTAAATGACTTGTTGAAGATCAGATAGGAAATGTAGGGCCAAGGACCTTGGGAGGTCTAGATCAAAGCATGGACTTATGTCTTGTTCTTCCTTTCTTCTCATGAAGGTGGACTGAAGACACTACCCAAAGGAAAGCAATCTTCACCATCAAAGAGAAAAATGCTTTTTATCCCTTCCTCTTTCTCAGCATAGAGCTAATGCAGTGCTGTGAGCTGGAGGTGTGGCAAAACAGGAATTTTGCTGCTGAGAATATTCACTCCACTGGCAGTGTCTGCAGAACCTGTCATCTCTTCAGCCTTTCTGCCAAGGGGTCAGAAAAAGAGTTGAGGCATGTGGGTGTCCTACCTGGTGATGCTGGTGTCTATTCTGAGCAACCACCTAAAATCTCTTCCTGTCCCTCATGTTCTCACTTCTCACTCCCAACTGCCTTTCTTGGGCAGAAGAGAAGCAATCACGGGGTTGTCTGGAGCAATGCCAGAAGGTAGCCTTGCAGATGAACCTCTCGCTAAATATATAAATATGTATTTATAGTTATGTATCTTCTCACATTAAAAACCCACAAATTTGTCCAAAAGTTTCAGGCTATTCACCCCTAACCAATAATTCTCCTACGTCATTGTGAAAAACGTGGACCTAGATGACTGCCAGAAAAAGGAATGAGCGCTAGATATCACAGGAGATACAAATCTTTCCTTCTTGAAAGAAAGGGCAAGAAGTTTGTCCCAATGAATCAAGCCAGGAAAAATGTTCTTCACAGTGTCTTCCAATGAGCACCCACAGAGATGTCCTTGGGATCACCTCACTTGGGTGGATGAGCTGCAGCTACTTGTCTCACAGGGCTGGGGAGACGCTGATGCCGTAAATCCATCTCCAGACATTTTGATCCCTCCTTAATTCCTCTGACATGCAAGTGCTCCTTGAAATGGGGCCAGCTGCTGGCGGTCCTCCTGATGGACCCTCCAGTCTTCCCCATATTTCACAGGTTTTGCCAAGATGAGCAGAAAGGG
>NW_010408707.1:379-601 GCF_000710305.1 Buceros rhinoceros silvestris | reverse complement strand
ATTCCTGGCACACCAGTGACCATTGTGACTAACCTATAACCAGACACACTGCCCTCGATCTCCGCTGGTACAGCATACCCAAGTAGCACATACCCAAGTGGCACACCCTCCAACTAACACTGATGCACAGCTCTTAGGCTTAGTCCCAGCAAGCCAGACTCTATCCCTTTTCCCCTTCAAATCTAGTTTAAAGCCCTGTCAATGAGCCCTGACAACTACTGT
>NW_010408707.1:0-297 GCF_000710305.1 Buceros rhinoceros silvestris | reverse complement strand
TGGCTTAGTCCCACCAAGCCAGACTATCCCCTTCCCCCCTCAAATCTAGTTTAAAGCCCTGTCAATGAGCCCTGACAACTCCTGTGCAAGGATCTTCCCCTTCTGAGACAGGTGTACCCCATCAGAAGCCAGCAAAGCTGGTGTGGTATAAAGCAACCCATGATCAAAGAACCCAAAGTCCTGCTGGTGACACCAGTCTTGGAGCCAGGTATTGACCTGGTGGGTGTTTCTGTTTCTTCCCTCAACATTTTCTGAAACTAAACGGGTAGACGAGAACACCACTTGTGCTCCTGATCC
>NW_010408706.1:27733-47904 GCF_000710305.1 Buceros rhinoceros silvestris | reverse complement strand
GATGCCGGAGCTGCCTGGAGGGACGGCAGCTGCCTTACGGTGTGTGCGGGGCAGAGAGTGGTCCCCTCGGGGCAGGGAGACAGTGACCCAAGGAGGGCCACGACGGTCGGGGGCAGGAGGGCTCTGCTCCCCGCAGCCCGGGCAGTGAGCTTCTCGGCTGCCCCAGGCTGGTGGGCATGGAAGAAGTCGTGTTTGCCCAGGGGTGGTTGTCTGCGGTTGGAAGGGGCAGGGTTTGCACTGGGGTGGGGAGAGGAGGGTCAGTGTTCCCCATGATAGAACAGAAGGTGCCCCAGGTGGCTGGGGACATGTTCCACCCCAGAAGAGCTCCTTGAGAGGCCAGTGCCTGCCATGAGGCGCAGGAGCTTCCTCAGGCTTGGTGTTGAGGTAGTGTTCGCTCTGAGAAGGAGCAGGTCTGGATTTGCTCGGTGTTTCTGAACCACGTCTCTGCCTTCAGCAGCAGCATGAGGACCTGTCTGCGAAGAAGCTGCGGCTGACCAAGCCTAGCAAGTCAGCAGCACTCCATGTGGACCTTTGCAAAGCCACCTCGCCCGCAGACGCCTTGCAGTACCTGCTCCAGTTTGCCAGGAAGCCCGTGGAAGTGGAGAGCGTGGAAGGGGTTGTCAGAATCCTGCTGGAGCATTACTACAAGGTGCTGAACCTGGGAGTCCAGTGTGCTTCCAGACTCCTCCATCTGGTCTTGTTGCATGTGGCATAGAGAGTCGCAGTCTCCTTGGTCCCTTTGCTGGTGGTTTCAGGACCATGTGACAGGGATGTCACTGTGTTGTCCCTGGATCTTTAGTCCTGAATTATCTTAACAAGGGACAAAAGACATGACAAGAAGTTTTCCAGGGAACTCAGCTGTCCAAAGTTGGCTCAACTTCTTCTAAATCCTGACTAATGTTTCCTTACCTTGCTCTTCATTTCATCTAGCAATGCAGAAACTCTTTAGCTAGTGCTCATGCTGCAAACAAAACACTTTTAAATTGACTTTTAACACTTTCAAAGTTTCCAAAAAACTTTATAACAAAAAAACCTGAACAGCAGAATAAGAAATCGGTATCAGAAGTTAGAGACGCTTCACAGCGTCCAGCTATTGATCCTTCACTTGATAAAACAAAACTTTTTTGCACCTGACAGAGCTGTGCTGTAGGCTGAAAGGTTTCTCAGAGGTGACCTTGTGCCATTCTGCCTTTTTGCAATCAAGTCAATTTTCCTTTGAACTCGCACTAAAACTCCAAGCTGTGTTTTATCTATTTTTGTACTTGGATGAGTGTGTTGAGGCTGTTTTACAATTTTTTCAATGGGAACTTATTTTTCTCATTGGACTGGTCCCCACTTAGAAGAGTTTACAGCTCAAGGGACCAAACTAGTTTGCTCTTCTGTGAGGAAAACTGTGGTTTCTGATTGAATAATACAGGTTGTGTCTGAAGTTTTTGTGGCTTATATTAGAAGAGAGACTGACAGCTACAGGTGAGGACACATTTCCAGTGCACAGCCTGTTACAGAAACCAACTTTCTAAAAGCATTGCAGTCCTGATGTTATATTTTAACTCAAAATTTTCTGAAGAACTGGCTTAGTATCTCTGGGAAACTCACACTTGAACTGATCTTTCAGAAACTGATCCCTGCAAGCTGTAATGAGGGCGGAGCCTGCAGAGGATTTAGTGCCACTGTTCCATCTAAGGTGGTGCTGCAGCCTCCAGTTCCTTCATTCCTTTCTTTTGTCATAGGACAGTCCCCAAACAGCCCCGATGGCATCCGAAATGGATCAGGAAGATAATCTGGCTTTTTGTTTTCTCTCCATCCTTTTTCCTCATGACCCCATGTGCAGAGGCATGTAGCAATGTGGAGGGGAAAGCCGGGGAGAGGGTACTATAAGCTGGTGTTGCTGTCAGCAATGCTGTGTCCTCAAACGCTGTCCTGAGGCAATCCTGAAAGTCCCTTCCCGATTCCTGAGGGTGGTCAGGATGAGGGGTTAGAGGCAGCTTCACTTACTGCTGTTTTGGTCATGGAGATGGTGACCAGAGCTGTAAACTAAAGGCATAACTCTCTAATTCCCTTCTCCTGAACCGTTAGGAGGAGAGAGAAAAGGCCTCCCAAAAATGATGATGTTTTTCATCGGGGTTTCAAAAATGCCTTTTGGAAATCACTGTTTTCATCTGTACTTGCAGAGAGTGGTGTCCTTTTTTCAAAGAATGTGAGTAATGGTGAGTTCCATTGAGTTCCATACCGTGAAAGAACGCCAAATCACTGAACCAGAGAATTGTTTTTGTTGGGAAAGACCTTTTAAGACCATCAAGTTCAACCATTCCCCCAGCGCTGCCAGGTCACGACTAACCCCTGTCCCTCAGCACCACCTTGGCATATCCGTTAAACCCCTCCAGGGATGGGGACTCCACCAGTGCCCTGGGCAGCCTGGACCAGGCCTTCCCAGTGGGGAAGAAATTGTTCCTCAGGTTGAACCTAAACCTCCCCTGGGGCAACTTGAGGCTTTTCCCCTAGTCCTGTCGCTTGTTCCTGGGGAGGAGACCAACCCCCACCTCACTCCAACCTCCTATCAGGGAGTTGTTGAGAGCCAGAAGGTCTCTCCGGAGCCTCCTTTGCTCCAGGCTCAACCCCCCCAGGTCCCTCAGCTGCTCCTCAGCGCACTTGTGCTCCAGATCCTGCTCCAGCTTCGTTGCCCTTCTCTGGACACGCAGCGCATCATGCTGTGGAAATGCTTTGTCCTACCACTGCTTTAAGTAGCCCAGCGACAGTAACTGTTGCTCAAGGGCATAATTTTGAAATCTCAAAAGAGAAAATGCTTCTCAGCTCCACTGAGAAAGAGATTACTCCCATGGGCATTATGTTTGTCACTTAGGAGTGTGTGTGACACTGATGTCTCTCCTAAGCATTGTTGAAAGGTGTGCAAGTTGTAACGGTAGTGTTCCTGCACCTGTCTCAAAGTGTAATGTTTGTAACTGTAACATTTCTGCACCTCTGTGGTCAGCACAGTTGCTTGGTAAGATCTAAGTATGAAATCCAGACTTCTTTTGGCTTTCTACCCTGTATTGGACGTCCCTGGCAATACCATGAAAGAGCTTCCGAAGGTCGAGAGACCATCAGTCTCAGTTCATCTCCTAAACCTCCCATTTGGTTGTTAGAAACTTGCAAAGAAATGAACGGTATCAACACTGAATTTCACAGCATCTTGAAAACCTGAATTATTTCAACTTTACGTTTTCAAACAGTACGGAGGTGACTTTGAGGAATTATGAGGAAAAGAAGCATGTTGAAAGTGCTGGGGGCTGCCACGTAAACATTGTGGTTAATTTTCTGCAGGCTGAGCTGAGCTGTGCTGTGCTGTGCTGCGTGGAGGAGGAAGGAGCCTGACAGTCATATTTCGACCCTTGTGCTGAATTCTCTGTGGGTCCTGCCTGTGAGTGGTGCTCTGTGCTCTTCAAACTGGAAAACAAATGAGGGTGTCTGTCGTTTCCTTCCAGGAGAACGATGCCTCCGTAAGGCTGAAGATTGCTTCCCTGCTGGGCTTGTTGTCGAAGACGGCAGGATTCTCCCCAGACTGCATCGTGGATGATGCCATTAACACGCTTCAGAATGAGAGTAAGCATCGCTTGTTGGGTAGTGCCTGAGGTCAAGGCAGAGTCTTGCTGCCGTTAAAGCATTTAGGACGGTGGCTTTTGTGAGCAGTGACAGACAATACCATGATCTGAGGAGAAAAAAAATGTTCTTCAGACCTGCTGGCTGTAGACCTTTGGTTTAAGGAGTGCAAAGTTTGCTTTTCCATCTCCGTGAGAGAGCTGTTGCTTCTCAAGTGCTCTGATTGGAGGAGAGCCTTGCTTAATGTGGAGCCTTCTTTGGAGTATTTCTCTTATCATGCTCTGCGACAGGTCACAAGAGCTATTGCAAGAGGCATTAGTTTACTCGCATTGGATTTGTCCAATTTTCCAACAGGAAAGTCCAGGTTGTCCTGTTTCTGGCTTCATTAAAGTCCGTTTTTAATTTTATTTTAATGTCAGTTATAGGATGGTTTGGGTTGGAAGGGACCTTCAGAGCTCATCCAATCCAAATCGCTGCAGGGAGCGGGGATATCTGCAACTAGAGCAGGTTGCTCAGAGACCCAGGGTCCACTGTGATCTGACATGGTGCCAGGGATGGGGCTTCTACCACATGAGTGAGCAGTACTGGGCGGTCAAGGGAGGAGGTTATTCCCCTTTACTCAGCACTGCTTGGACCACCTCTGGAATACTGCATCCAGTTTGGGCTCTCCAGTGGCGGGAAAGTGCTGTTGAGGTTGAGTGAGGTGGTCAGGGGCTGGAGTACCTGATGTGCAAGGAGACGGTGAAGAAGGTGGGCTTGAAAGGAGCAGGTTTCAGGAGGACTTTTCAACTTGGATGAGTCTGTGATTCTGTGGCTGGTGAGAAGCTCTGTACAGAGGTGCATGCCTTTCCCTGCTTTGTTTTTCAGAGTCTCACCAAGTCCTTGCTCAGCTGTTGGACACCCTGTTGGTGATCGGCACAAAGCTCACCGAGAACCCGTCTGTCAGGATGAGACTGGTAGAGGTAGCCTGCAAGGTAAGGCGGCCTCCCTGGGGCAGGAAGCTTTTATCACTGCCTCAGGGACAAACCAGGCAGTCAGTGTTTGGATTAAAATAATTTTCCTTAACAAACTGTTCCAATATTAACATTTTTACCTGCCATGGATCTTGGTGTGATCACTTGTTTCAAAGGGGTGCAATAAGAATCCAGTTACATCTGTTGTTCTTTTCCATTCCACAGCATCTGACAGATTCTTCCCATGGTGTAAGAAATAAATGTCTTCAGTTAATTGGCTGTCTCGGACCAGTGGAAAAAGGTGCTGCAAAAGAAGCTGAAAGCCAGGCTGCCAGAGATGTCCAGAAGATAATAGGAGATCATTTCAATGACCAGGACCCTCGTGTCAGGACTGCAGCTATAAAAGCCATGGTAACTGTTGCTGGTAGAATGGAATAAAATGTTTGGGGTTATGTAAGGGAGCTGGTAGGGGTCTGAAAACTAATCCAGAGAAGTTTGGGTTAGGGATTATTTAATTAACTTAGAAAAAGTCCATTTAACGTATCAAAATTACCTGGAAAAATAAGCTGGTTCTTGAAATACTAGAGTATTGCAAGATCTCAAAGGGCATCCTGGTGGTCCATAATGTTTTCTGTTTCAGCTATAGCTGAAGGAGCTTTTTGATTGGTTTGTTTTTTGAGTGTATGTGGACTCTTTCTTGCAGTATACAGGTATACAGAAGTTTATTTCTTACCCCTAAAGTTTATAACAATATCTCACCCACCATGATGGTCAATCAGGGTATTTTAGTTCATGACACTCAACTCCAAAGAAAGAAGCAGGAGGCTTTTGAGATCAGATTGTGCTTGAATCTGTCTGGGATCTCCCTCTGCTGGAGGTTGAGCTCACCCTTCATTTTCCTTCCAGCCTGATTTTTGTTTTGTTTTTAATTAGAGCCATTTGAGTGACTTTTATGATGGCATTGAGCCAAATCCATGTGAGATTTATCCTCTTGAATTTGTAATTACAGCATGCAGACAACTGTCTGTCTGTCGTTTGAAGCACAGAAACATCCCGGATGAATTCAGGGTCACTGACCCCTTCTGGGGGTGTTGATCATAGTTTTCTTGCTGCTGTGCTCGTGGTTTTGTCTTTAGTTTTGTGATGGGCTTGTTGCACCTTGAACAAGCCGATGTAGAAAAGCAGCTGTTTCTTGGTGGCTGTGTTCAACCCTTTGTTCATAAGTCAGACTGATGGCACTTGATTCCAGGTAGAAGCAAGGTTTAGTAGGACAGCTTTTGCCATTCCTCTGGTTCAGCAATTGGAAGATTTACAGGGCCTGAAGATCCACTGGCGATGCTGCTTTTGGGTCCATGTTTCAGGAATGGCAGTAAACTAATTCTTGAGAAGATTCCTATCTCCATTTGAACTGTGGTTGAATATGGCTAATACTGAACCTCTGGCTGAAGGCTGGGAGAAGGGACAGTCAGTGTTATTTATATAAATTGCGTTTCCCTGATCAATCAATGTACTGAAGTTTAAAAAAATGACATCGCAGTCAAGATTCTTGTGGTCAAGTCAAATACTTATGACCAAGATAATGAAATATTTTAGTTATAACAGCAATCAAGAAATGCAAGCAATGACATTTACTCAAAACAGAAAGAACAGTGGTGAAAACTTTGTGTCACTTAAACCTATAGTTACACTTTCTTGGTTGTTTTCTTTTTTTTTCCGTAGCTGCAGCTTCATGAAAGAGGATTAAAACTGCAGCAGGCTATTTACAGCGAGGTAAAGCCTTGTCTTAATTTGTATTCATTTTGTATTTGTTTGCACGTCTTGCTTTTTAGATTCTGTGACAATGTGTCTGGAGAGGAGGAGGGCACTGAACAGAGGTGGAGTATTTTGCCCTTGGGTTGCTGTATTCCTTATTGCAGTGGAAACAGAATCTATTTTGCTTCTGTTGTGCTTAAAAGCACTAAAGCATATGCTTTGATATAGATTGTTTATTGGGGGAGATAATAGGGCGAGGGCTGATGCCCTATTATGAACTGCAAGAGGGAGATTTAAAGAGAAGGAAGAAAGTTTTTGTGCCGAGGGTGGTGAGACACTGGCCCAGGTTGTCCCAAGAGGTGGGAGAAGCCCCATCCCTGGAACCATTGCATGTCGGCTTGGCCCCTGGGGCTCTGAGCAACCGAGTTGAAGATGTTGAGCAACCTCTAGTTGAGCAAACTCTAGCTGAAGATGTCCCTGCTCCCTGCAGGGTGGTTGGACTGGATGGCCTTTGAAGGTCTCTTCCAACCCAAAGCGTTCTGAGATTCTGTGGTAATCATGGGAAGGGCAAGGCATTATGTACCTACTGCTGTCATCTGGCAATCTCAAAGTCTTAAATACAGAGAGTACACGTGAAGCCGGTATTCGTGGTGGCAGTGAGGTCACATGGCTGAAGCCCGTATCAAATCAGTTCTATTACAGATTCCCATTACAGATTCCCATTGCACACTTCCCCCAGAGTACAGGCAGTTCTGGAGTGGTACAGCATGTGCCTGACTGACTTTAGTAGGACTAGTCAACCTGGTCAAACTCGGAAAAACTGGGGAGTAGAAGTGAAAACTTAGTTCATCCTGATTTTTAATCTGTCCTAACTGATTCATGGTAAAGATCCTAAATCCGCTGCGGGAAGTGAATGCCAACTTGGGTGGAGATGTTTCAGATATGTTGGACTGTGAATCTGCTTTCAGGCCTGCAAGCTGCTGGCAGACGATTACGAGCAAGTGCGCAGTGCTGCAGTACAGCTCATCTGGGTCCTCAGCCAGCTTTACCCTGAAAGGTGAGTGTTGTCTGCAGAGTGACTCAGTGTATTGGCCGAGTAACCATCCTCATGCCATCCAGCGTGGCACGGGATCAGCAAACTGATTGGTGTTTCTTTACTTTAGTATCGTCCCCATCCCTTCTTCTAATGAAGAAATTCGCTTAGTCGATGATGCGTTTGGAAAAATCTGCCATATGGTTAGCGATGGCTCCTGGGTAGTTAGAGTCCAAGCTGCAAAGTTATTGGTAAGTGTCTGAAAATTATTTGTCGGATGTTACTTTACTTTTCATGTATGTTTGAAGAGAAATGGGAGGATGTTTAAGAACCATAGAGGGAGTTATCTATGATAAGAATATTCAAGAACCGTAGAGAGAAAATTCTGAGAAGAAAGAAATGAGAGAGGTTGAGGAAACCCACAAGTTGCTCAGCTGAACTCTGCAGTGATTCTTTCCTTGAGAGGAGAGAGTTGGGTATCCAAGAAAAAACAAGTCATAATTCCCTCCCTCTGCTTCTCCAGCACGGGACACTTAAACCAGCTGAGCTCAAGAAACACCATGTTAACCTCAGTGGGAAAATAAGATGTTCTGGCCACCTGAAGTAAACTTCTGACATATTATTAGAATGAGCAGATAAGGTTGGACACCGTGTTGGAATAAGTCAGGAAACTATCTGGTGTAACTTAGAATATTCCTGTTTCTTCCTTTTGATATTTTTTCTTTTTTTTTTCTTTAGGGTTCTATGCAACAAGTCAGCTCCCATTTCTTAGAGCAGACCCTTGACAAGAAGCTCATGTCCGATCTGAGGGTATGTCAATGATTGGGGTTGTTTTTACTCTCTGTAGCATATTAAAATGGCACAACAGGTACATTAATGTCGAGCGTGTTTGTTTACTGTGTCCTTGCCTCAGGGCTGCTGAGAGTTAATTGGTGATGACAGGTTTTCTTTTGAAGTCAATGAAGCAATTGCTGGTTTTAGATTTCATTAGCCAAGCATGTCATAAGCAGCTCTAGGGTATTCGGGTTTCGAAGGGGAGAGGTAAATGGTTGTGTTCTGACAGTCAAGAGACATGACTAGCTGAAGGCTGGGACTCCTGAGCCCTGCGAGCAAAACTTGTCAGTAAAATTCCTTCCGGAGGTGACTTGCTCGAGCTGTTACGTTCAGCTTTTCTGCCTACAAAAGAATGGTGAAGCTGGAGCTGCTGGTCTTTGTGGGCTGCTTTGTGAAGCTGTTAAAGAGCTGCACAGCTTTCTGAACAGTGTGGGGGGAAGGAGATGGGTTAGCGAGCGATTTTACGCATTGCTGAGCACTCTGCAGTATTGATAGTCATTAAAGTATTTAATTGCAGTTTAACGATTTGAACTGCAAAGTGAGAGCATCTGGTTTTGCAGATCAGTTATTGGATGCTTAACTAGACGGGCCTTTGCTGTGACCCAGCTTGGCTGTTACTGTGATGGATGTCTAAGAATATGGTAATTAAAATCTATTAGCTGTTATCCTTTCCCAGCATCAGAAGTACGAGTCACTGACAAATAGAAACATTCATAGAAGAGAAGGTTCTTGTTGCCTTTCTTAGTGTTTGCATGCACCTGTCAGTGTCTAAGCCTCCAGCTACATCTATTTTCAAATCCATTAAAGCAATTTTATATTTTGTTTGGTCATCTTTGAAGTTTGCTGTGGCTGTAACTGAAAATCTTGTTTGAACAGAGGAAGCGCACTGCGCATGAGCGAGCCAAGGAGCTCTACAGCTCTGGGGAGTTCTCAAGCGGCAGAAAGTGGGGAGATGATGCTCCTAAAGAAGAGATCGATACAGGAGCTGTCAACTTGATTGAATCGGGAGCTTGTGGGGCTTTTGTTCACGGCCTGGAAGATGAGATGTATGGTAAGTGTTACCTTGTGGAATGACTAAAGGAGGAGATGCGTGCTGGCTAATAAGCTTTGGGGGCTTTTGGGGTCAAAATAGATCACAGCTATTTTGATTTGGGTTTCTTTAGTGATTCATGTATTTCAGGGTGGTGGGGTTTTATTCCATTTTGATCTCTGATGTGGCAACTGTTTCAAAGATCATACAAGCATTTAGGTTGGAAAAGACCTTTAAGATCATTAAGTCCAGCCATAAACATAACTCTGCCAAGCCACCACTAACCCCTGTCCCTCAGCATCACATCAGCAGTCTGTTAAACCCCTCCAGGGATGGGCACTCCACCATTGCCCTGGGCAGCCTGGGCCAGGCCTGAACAGCACCAGCAGGCAAGAAATGGTTCCTCAGGGCCAACCTCAACCTCCCCTGGGGCAACTTGAGGCTGTTTCCTCTTGTCCTGTCACCTGTTACTTGGGAGCAGAGACCAATCCCCGCCTCACTCCAACCTCGTGTCAGGGAGTTGTGGAGAGCCAGAAGGTCTCCCCTGAGCCTTCTTTTCTCCAGGCTCAACCCCCCAGGTCCCTCAGCTGCTCCTCAGTGCACTTGTACTCCAGACCCTGCTCCAGCTTCGCTGCCCTTCTCTGGACACGCTCCAGCCCCTCAATGTGCTTTTTGGAGTGAGGGGCCCAAAACTGAACCCAGGATTTGAGGTGTGACCTCACCATTGCTCAGTACAGTGTTGCACAGAATTTTGGATAGAAATGTTCCACTGAGTAGCCAAAAAAAAAAAAGTTTCCTATAAACAGTGAAGTTTTAGTAAAATGCCTGGTAAGAAGTAGTTGCTTATGTTATATGGAAACCCACTGGGATTACTTTTGTTATTTTATTGACTTAAGTTCAGCAGTTGCATGTGGTT
Organism: Buceros rhinoceros silvestris; assembly: GCF_000710305.1. Lineage (NCBI taxonomy): Eukaryota > Metazoa > Chordata > Aves > Bucerotiformes > Bucerotidae > Buceros > Buceros rhinoceros. The sequence continues at coordinate 37,789 of NW_010408706.1, read as the reverse complement.
CCAAATTGGCAACATTAGTTGCTGTTTGAAACTGGTGTTTGCTCTGCAGGAAGGAAAATCAAAATTTGTAGAACTTGTTTCAAGCATGGCACTACAGGGTTCCTGTATCCACAGGGTCCAGTAATCAGTCGTTTGGTAAACACAGCAGCTTCCACCCTAACAAAGGGTAGAACTGGTGGAGACAAACCCACGCGTATTTCAACACTTTTCAGAATCCACCAGCTCCAACAAACAAGTTTCCTGCTTCTAATTTCCAACCCAGCTTCATCCATGGCCAATTTATACCCATTTGTTCTTAGCCAGTGGTAGGTTTCAGATTAAATAGTTGTTGCTTTTCTCAGGGACTGGCTTCCCTTACAAATTTAATTTTGTAACGGGCTCCTTTTAGCCTCTGCTGCTCTAAAGCTTTCCTCTTGGCCAGCTAGAATGGGTGTTCTGGAAAACTGCTGACTAGGTCTGTTTGCTTTCAGGTACTCTGCTTACCTCTAGTGATGTTGGTAATTCTTTAATGGAAATGCCCGTGTTCTGAGGTCCCATTTACTGGTTCCATGGAGCTATAGCATCGGTCTTGTGTGGTCTCGCTATGATGGATGTGGAGGCCCTAGTCTCTTTCCAGCAGATTATATCTGATCTGTTCTTTTAAGGAGGATGAATTATGAGTGTCGAACTGCAACAGATGTCCTTGAGCTCCTAAATTTGGCTGTAGCATTGACCATGCTGATGACCTCAAGGAGAGTCTGTGTGCTACCCTTCCCAGCCCAGCTTTCCTGAGGGTGAAGTGATTTATATGTCTCAAGGCTGTTGCGAATGGCTGGTATTTGCATAGAAACACGAAAGTGCCGAGCTTATTCCTGAGTTTGCTTTAATGTTACTGGAAGGACAAGGCTAAATTAGAGGGTACAAAACCACCGTAACAAAACTATTGCTGTAGATTGTGTTGTAAAAGCTGGGTTATTGTGCCATGACTCCTGCAAATAAAAGCCTGATTTCCTCTCCCTGAAGCTTGAAAATGGAACATTCATGTTTTTTCCTGAGTAACAGGAAAAAAACTTCCACTGGCTCGGTCCCCTGACCTGAGAAACACGTTGCCAGTTTCTAGTGCCGTAGGTGTGGTGGCAGCATGGTGCTATTGGAGAATGTCGGTAAAATGGACAGCTGTGGAAGCACACATGGCTTTGCTCCCTCTCTGTGCAGCGTGTTTAGATACTGCTGAGCATTCTTCTCCTTACTTGCAGCACTGCTTCATTTCTTGATTTCCATGTTGTAACTTAAATTTGAATTATTGCATCAGCTTCTGAGAGCACTACTGGCAAAATGGTTTTCTCCTCTAATACCTTAATGACTGCAGAGACTTGTAGCTGTGACAGAAGCTTCGTACCAGCTGAACAGGGGTCTTGCTGCGTTTGCATTTTTCTCCTTAATCAGAATCATCAGGAATCAAATGTGTTCTTTAACAACAATAGGCCTGAAAGCTACACATGAGTTTAAGTAAATGTTTTCAAGATGAGCTAGTTTGAATGAAAAATAAAAGTATGTTTAAAACAATAATGTTTGCAAGACATCAGATTAATTCTTGTTTTTATGATCCCAGCACATAAGTGTTATGGAAGGGAGTGAGGATGGCTGCAGGGAAAAGAATCTCATCTCCACTTAGGCTTGTTATATTTGACTATTCTTCAAATTCCTGTGATGTTTCGCAGATTAAATACACTCTGGACACTTTCTGATGCTTTTTTGCTGAAATTTGGAGTCATTTTAATAATGAGGTGGTAGCTTTTTAGTTTCTTTTGAGGAATCCAGTTGTAAAGCAGAGGAATTTCATTCTATTTGCTGCTGAAGTGGTGATACTACAGGGCTTTTCAGCAATTCGTGAAGTGCTCCATAGCAAGTTGAAAATGCAGCAAATACTCCAAGCAATTAAAATGTCAGGAAGAATAAAACAAGCAGAGTTTAATTATCTAAATTAGTTTGTTTAAGATACCAGGGTTATATGCTTGCAAAATGTGCTATGAAATATGTAATACTTAGTGCTGAGTAGGAGACCTATTTTCCACCTGCAAGTCTCCCTTGCAGATGCTGATGACAGCAGCATGTGCTGTCTTGCAGACAGAGTCACAAAATCATTTTTGAGACCTTTAAGATCATTGAGTCTAACTGTTCACCCTGCACTGCCAGGTCAGCACTAACCCCTGACCCTCAGCACCACTTGACACGGCTGGGAAACCCCTCCAGGGATGGGGACTCCACCCCAGGGCAGTCTGTTCCAGTGCTTGACATGACAACCCTCTCTGTAAAGAAATTTTTTCCTGATGTCTACCTAAACCTCCCTGGCACAACTTGAGGCCATTTTCTCCTGTCCTGTCACTTGTTCCCCGGGAGCAGAGACCAGCCCCCCCACCCTGCTCTAACCTTCTGCCAGGGAGTTGTCGAAGGTCTCCCCTGAGTCTCCTTTTCTGCAGGCTCAACTCCCCCAGGTCCCTCAGCTGCTTCTCAGCGTACTCGTGCTTCAGACACTGCACCAGCTTCATTGCCCTTCTCTGGATGCGCTCCAGCCCCCCAATGTCCTTCTGGGAGTGAGGGGCCCAAAACTGGACACAGTATTTGAGGTGTGGCCTTCAAGACAAGGCTTTTGATTTGAAGACTTGCCTGTGAAAAGCTCCCCACTGGCACGAATCTTTGCTTCACCTCCATCATCTGCAGTGTTTCCTTGGCATCTCCTGACCTTAGGCCAGTCCTTGAATAATAGAAGGACTGGCTGTTGGGTGGTTTGTCTTTTTAAAGAGCACTAAGAATTCCTTTCCTCCCTCTCTTTTAATAGAGGTTCGGATCGCTGCAGTTGAAGCCCTCTGTATGTTGGCTCAGTCCTCACCTTCTTTTGCGGAGAAATGCCTGGATTTTTTGGTTGACATGTTTAATGACGAAATTGAGGAGGTGAGATTGCAGTCAATACACACGATGAGAAAGATTTCCAACAACATCACACTGCGGGAAGACCAGCTGGATACTGTGTTAGCTGTCTTGGAGGTAAGACATTCCTAAGGGGGAAAAACTTGTGTTCCTGCTTTCTTTGAGGAGTTACGTAATGCTGATGAGCCTTTCTTTGAGCTGAAGCTGTCCACCTTTTTTTGGTTGTTTTTTTCCTCTTCTTTGAACACACCCAAAGGTACCTAAAGACCAGGAGCTTGTAATCTCCATAACAACAGAATACTTCTGAAATACAATCATAGAATCACAGAAGGGTTTGTGTTCAAAGGGACCTTCAAAAGTCGTCTAGTCCAACTCCACTCCTGCAGGGAGCAGGGACATCTGCAACTAGAGCAGCTTGCTCAGAGCCCCAAGGGACAACCTGACCTGACATGGGGCCAGCCATGGGGCTTCTACCACCTCTTTGGGCAACCTCAGTGTAAAACATCTCTCCCTTCTCTCTGGTCTCAATCTGCCTCTTCCAGTTGAACCCATCACCCCTTGTCCTGTCCCAACAGCCCCTGATCCAAAGCCCCTCCCCAGCTTTCTCAGAGGCCCCTGGCAGCACTCACAGGCCGCACTAAGGTCTCCCCGCAGCCTTCTCTGCTCCAGCCTCAACACCCCCAACTCTCTCCCCTGGCTTCCCAGCAGAGGGCTTCCAGCCCTTGGATCATTTTTGTGGCTTCCTCTAGCCCCTCTCCCACAGGTCATCCAACTCTTCACTGACTCCTCTTGAATACAACATCATTTTCTTTCGGATTCCTTTGTTCAGCTGCTTTGGCCTCACCTTTGCTCACCAAGCACGGCCAGGATGTGGGCCTGGAATCTCTCTTCTGACTGTTCACTGGCTTTGCTGGTGTTCTCTGCAGTACAGATCTGGTCTTTCCCAACCAGCATCCTCCCACTTAGTGCTCAGCCAGGATCTGTGGTACAGCATGAATCAGCTGCTGTTCCTGGTTGATGGCTTTGATCTGGGGAGGGGAAGAGATTTCACCTGTGTGAACAGGCAGTGGTGTCCCAAACTGCTTCTCCTCAGACCTGATTTATTTGCTGAGCTGTGGCCACTGAGGTGTGGGGTTTTTTGATTCTGCTCTATGTGGTGAGTGAGTTTCTGCTTCTTTTGGGTGGTCTCCCAGCCTTGGGTGATGCTGCAGATCTGCTATTTCTGTCTTCTCACCTCTGTTTGCTTGACCCAGGGCAACAGTGGCTTCTTTCAGGTGTGCCCCAGGAAGAAGCAAACTAATCTTTTATCTGTCTGTAACAAATGCTCTGGAATATGATCTGAATTTTCAAGCGTAGTCATGAGTTTTAGGTCCCTCACATTTTTATGGGGTTGATTTACATTTGTTCAAACTGGGACCTGTGCATCAAGGTATAAAGCCACCCTAGTTAGACTGGGGTTCAGTCTTACACTTCTGTGCTGACTTATCACGTGTGATTTATGGTTGTTACGGTGCTATGGTTTATATTATTGTGGTTATTATCAGGGGTTAAGATAGCTGAAGTGGGAGAATTATTACTGTGTTAGAGGGTTCGATTCTGAATAGCGCTTGCTTTCTGTAAAATCCGTCTTCCAGTAACAAAGGATATGGAGAAATAGCATTAACTTGAGTGCCTATGTTTGTTCTGACAGTGTAAACGTGGAACAGTTGGGGCTGGGATAACTTCTGTTTTCACTCCACCACTTTGACTTTATCTGAATAACTCCACAAGCTACTCCTTGCTGTTCTGACCAGGCTTGGGGTTCTGCTTTCCCAGTTGTCCTTGATCTTGGTTTCTGCTGAGTTGTGCTCCGCTCTGCCCCTTTGTAGTATTCTGCCTCGCTTGTCTGCCCTTACAGAGGTCTGTGCAACTCACCTGGAGTATTTATGTCTGTGGTCATTTCATCCCGGTCCTTAGAGCACATCTTCTCCTCTGGTCGTAGACTGCCTTCCACCACCAAAATAAGGAGCGGCTGAGCAGCCCCACTGTGTTTTCCTCCTTTGATCATTTGTGTGTGGTTTAAGAGTCATCACCAGAGGACTGCTCTTTCTTCTTTTGTGTAAGACGGTGATGAATGAGCTGTTGATACTTAGCAAATTATAATTAAAATTTAAAAAAATTCACCATTGAATTGCATCCAGTTCTTGAATCCTGTCAAGTTTTCACGCTTTACCCAGCAGTGCTGCACAAATGCCGACAGCAAGAAAGTGTAACACATTGGTTTCAAATGGCAAGGTGGGTTTTGGCAGAAGGAACGTAGTTAATTCAGCTGGAGTTCAGCCACGGCGCTTCTAAAAATACTGCTTGGAGCTTGCATAAGCTCCCCTGTGCAGCGTCACCCTGGCCTAAAAAATGAAATGGCTGCAGTGTGACTGGAGAAGCGGTGCAGTAGGGATCCGGTATGATCACAACAAAGCCAAACTTGTAAATGTGTTTTATTGTCCATCTATAACCCATTAGGTCAAGTTCTTTTATCCTGTAGATGGTCACTAATCTAGTCCTGCCACTGACGTGTCCACAATGCTTACATGAACCCTCTGAAGACTGCTGGCTGGGTTAAAGGCTTGTGGAATTCAGCTGTTGAGTGATAAAAGGCTTCTCCGAAGACAATAAAACAATCTTTGGTGATGGTTTTGCTGAGTTACCCAGCACTTTCCTTTTCTGTTCCTGCCAAACCAAACAGTGCTTCTTGCTCTGCCTTAGAAGGTGTTCCAGTCAATGAAGCATATGGGTGGAAGGAGACCAGCAGGAGACCCTGCAGCCACTGCCTGGTCTGTCGCTTCATCTGCGCTGAGCTGTGATAACTAGAAACGTGCCTGTTTTTCAGATGCCTCAAGGACTAATTCAGCCAAGGAACAGGAACGGTATATTCAGGCACATCTTCTCTCTTGGCCCTCAAATGTATCTGGGTTGTTTCTTTCAGGATTCTTCAAGGGACATTCGGGAAGCGCTTCATGAGCTGTTGTGCTGCACCAATGTCTCGACTAAAGAAGGCATCCACCTTGCACTGGTGGAGCTGCTGAAGAACCTGACCAAGTATCCCACAGACAGAGAGTCCATATGGAAGTGAGTATGTTCAGTGTCCTTGTCTCTCTACTTCCTTTCCTGTTCTTTTTAGTAATTGAGGCATGAGGCCAACACTGAGCTCGCAAAGGAGGTGACAAGTATTGCGGATATATACAGTCCTGTTCCTCTGTGAATATTTGGAATAGTGGCTATACCAAGTGTTGTATACTCATGACTGATGTAGAAACTCTGTGCTGTTCTCGCTTGTCAAAATTCTGTTGAGTTACTGATGATCACTCCTGGAATCGCCCTCGATTACAAGAGCTCAGAGCATTCCAGAAAAGATGATTTCAACCTTCAGTTGAAACCTCATCTCTTTTGTGCAACTGATGTTTGTGCTTACTTGGCACTGCATTAGATAGTAACATTTAGTAGCAGTTGATTATAGGAGTTGTGACAAGTGGCATTGTATGTTGTTGGAGGGACCTTTTCTGTCTGAGCAAAAATAAGGAATGTGTATGTGGGGTTTTTTGGTTGCTTAATGGAAGCAACAAAGGATGTGATGCTCCAGCACACGTGGTTCGCAATGGAATTCTTGGGTGTTATTGGAAACACTTATTTTGGTCTGCTTTGTCTTCCACTGTACTCCTACATTGTTTTGGGAGTTTGGTGGATTTTGGGCTTTTATTATTTGGTTGGTTTTACCTCCTCACTCCTTTATTTCTGAAGGAAAAAATCCGCTTATTTTGAACAGTTAGTATGAAAGCTCTCCTTGGGTTGTGTAGCTCCAGGTGTTAAGTATTTCTTGGACAGGTTAAATACATGATTTCTATTGCCACTTGCTTTTTCAAGCTGTCCTCTCTCTTTTCTTGGATCCAATCAAATATTAATGCAGATACTCAGCCATGCAGAGGCAGTAGCTTGGACAGACGGATTTTGATGCCGACCAGCGCCTTGAAGTGCCGTTGTGACATAATGGAGTAACACTTTGAAGTGTGGTGGTTCGCAGGGTACATGTTTGCTAAGAAATATTTCAATCTGTGTATTTTCAGATGCTTGAAGTTCTTGGGCAGCAGACATCCCACTCTGGTGCTCCCGTTGGTCCCGGAGCTGCTGAGCACGCATCCATTCTTCGACACTCCAGAACCAGACATGGATGACCCAGCCTGTATCTTTTCCGTGAAGCCAGTTGATCATTTTGACTGCAATAGATTTTATTCATGTTTTTCTAATGCTCACATTTGTTAAACCATTTCAAACTGGAGCTATTTCTGAATCCCTTTGCTGCTTAGTTTTATTACTCAGAAAGTGATGGAGTAACTGTTACCTGGAACCATCTTCATAAACCCACGGAATAATTGACTTATTTAATGCCGTGATGAATTATCTGTTTATCAAGCAATTTGTCAAGGTTTAGGCTTTGCAGATGAGTCCTTTGATGTGAAAACGTTCGTCTAGTTTGCACTAATTTTGAAGATGCTTTAGGTTTTACATCAGAAGAGTGGTTTTACTTGTCTGTTTTCTTTTTAAGTGAAACTTCTGCTTTCCTCCCCGTTGTGCAGCGTATAGAACGGCACCATCTCTTAGTGACCGAATCATCATAACGCTACAAATTTATCATCGTCCTGAAATAATTCAAAACCAGAAATCCCCGTATCAATGTTAGCTCTTCTTGTGCTGTAGAATACAAACTTCCATTGTTCTACCATTATCCTTAACAACAGGAGATGCCTTGGAGATGCAAAATACCATTTTCCCATTGTTCATTCTCCTCGCTTCCCTTCTGTGCTGTTGCAGAGCGTAATGGTGTTTCTGGTGCATGCTGAGAGATGGTGGATTGGAACAACTCTCTTCCCCTGTGAATCTGCTCCTTATTTCTCTCACCAGTCATAGGCCATCAGCCAGAACTTCTCTACAGATCAAATCAATATGTTGTGAGAATTGAAAAGGGCTCAAATCAGGGGGAGAGAAAAATTAATCCTTCAATTTGAGTAAATTTGTCCTATGAGTTGAGAATTGAGGAGGGGAGAAAGCTGTTATTTCGCTCAATGCACCTTCCTGCCCTGAACTAAAGAATATTATGTGAGAGAATGTTCTGGAGGCAACTTGCCACGAAATTTTATGCAGATAAATGCTGAGAGATGGGCCCAGGAGCCAGAAACTACAAGGCAGACCTGAGTGGTATGTTTCCGGTGTAAATTCGTAATTAAAAACGCGGTTTTGTTTGATTCAAAGCACTTAGCAAATTTGAATCAGGTCAGTTGAACAGCTTCAGCTGTCCTCTGTATTTCTCTGGCTCTTGGACTGAGAAAATGGTTTTTCTGTTCCAGACTTATCTTCTCTCCAGAATTATCTCCCTGCGTTTGATTCTTTAGTTTATGTAAGAGGGTTGTTTTTCAGGGCATCACAGGAAAAGCAGCAATTTTCAAAAGCTCAGAGGTAAATATTTAATTTAAGGTAGTGTTTGGGTACCAAACTGGGAAGGACAGCATAAGCTTTGGGGAACAGTGAAACTCCACCTAACTAATGAGCATGTTCTGCATGTATGATCCCTGGCTTCTATCCTTTGTGCCTCCTCTGAGCCATGCACATTGGCAGTAACACCCTTCCTCCAGCGTGGCCCATCCTGTAATGTTTGTGCTTTGTGCTTGCTTTTCAGCTGCCTCTGTGGGTTTTGCTCAGCACTTTCCAACTCTAGAGAAACTTCCTACACCATCTCCAGCAAAGAAAGCCTTGTTGAGTTGTTCTAACTTGCCATCCCCAAGGAGCTCTTCTTGCTGTTGTTTATTTTCTTTAACAATCCCTTTCAATAGACATTGCTGTTCTGGTTCTGATTTTTAATGCTGCTAAGAGCTGCCCCACAATGCCTGCCCTGTTCTCGGATCACACGTTCAGACATTACGCCTATCTTCGGGACAGCCTCTCCCATCTGGTCCCTCCGTTAAGAGTAAGTGGAACCAGTTTGGTTTGTGCTTCGCTGCTCCGTTGTGATTATTGTGGTCTCCTCCATGTCTGTACTGGTGGAACGGTTTGATTCTAGAAGGTTTTTTTCTCCCAAGCACCAAGGAAATGAATATTGAAATGTACATTAAATAAGGAGAGCCAATTATTAAATTACCACAGTATGGATTTTGCGATAATTTGGGGAGAATAATAACATTATTGCTCTCAAGCGAGAACAGCACGTGGGGTGCTGGTAAGGAAAGATTACTGGGAGGGCAGGATTCTTGGGAGCTCTCTGTAGCTCTGCCTGCATGGAGAAGGGGAGAGTAGTCTTTGTAGATCTTTCATTGTTTGATTTGTGTCCTACCAAAATGGGTGAGGTGTGTTCCCTGCTGCTTTGAAGCGGGTTTTTCCTGCACGGAAGTACAAGTGGGGCTGAAGTTGTTCCTAAGTCTTACTACAGCTCATAAAATGAACTGCGGTTTGTGTGGTCTTGGACTTCCCTTGACTTCACAGCGTCGTTGTTAGTAGATGAGGAAAGACATTTCCCTCAAAGGGATGTTGCAGTTTCACCTGAAGCTCTCCATCTGTAAGAGGGTTATAAAATGGGAGTTGAAAGCTCTAGACTTGAAATCCTTGATATAAATTTTGAATTTGAGAAATCCAGCAGAGCTCTTACTTGGTGGTTGTTAAAAAACACGGCAGTGCTTTGGAGTGTTATTACTTGTCTTACTTTCCTCAATTTTTTTTTTGTCTGTTTGCATGTGTTTCTTCTTGCTTAGCTGCCAGGCAGAAAGCTGGTGTCCTCCCCCGTCTCTCCCAGTATTGCACCACATGAAGATCCTTCCCAGCAGTTCTTGCATCAGAGCCTGGAGAGGGTTTACAACCTTCAGCACCTCGACCCACAGGGCATACAGGAGCTGCTGGAGTTTACCATCCGGTAAGGCTGCATCTGACCTTGTGGGATTGCCAGTTTCTCTGAGGCAGGTGCATGGATGACAGCCTTGTGTGTCACTCTTAGTTCTCTGTTCCTCTGTGAGCCCCTCATTTGGATCATATAACTTTTTAATGTATGTGCACAGGAGGTTTTGTTTCATTTTTGTTGGAAGAGTGAGATTGTCCCCTTTGCTCTTCCGTTTTCCAGGTCCTGAGGCCTTTCAT
>NW_010408706.1:18846-27619 GCF_000710305.1 Buceros rhinoceros silvestris | reverse complement strand
GAGAGACCTGCTGCTGGTGCTTTGTTGGGTTCTCATCACAGTCCCACTTACAAAGGGCTTTGGCATTCTTCATTAGTTTGAAAATCAGAGATTTTCCTGGAATAGACAATATCACCGCGTGTTGCTGTGTGCTGTTGGGTAGATAAGGGTGTGTGGTTCGGCTTCTGGATGTAGGTTTTATGCTGCCTCTTCCATTTGATCTCTAGACTGATTTACACTTGAAAAGTGCCTCAATTTGATTCCTCTGCTTGGAAAAGAGGAAAAGAGCCTTATTTTGAGAGTTAGAAAAATGATCTAAAATGCTTTGTTTGGACTGTGGAATTCCAAACAGCTTTATTCTTTCCCTTCTCCAAAGAGCTGCCTGTGCGATGTGTGTGGCTTTTACCACACCTGCAGTGGCAAATAACTCATGTATTCCTCCTGGAAAATCCAGCTGTGAAAACTACATGGTTCATCTTCAGCTGTTTTGAAGCTACTGTGGGCAGCCTAAAATGGAGTCTCAAGCATTAAACGCTTGAAACGGGGGATCTCTTGGCAGAGCATCCAGAATCTTACAGGCATGATGAAGAAAACCTTTCAGGCTGTGAATATTCTCAAGTTTGAGTGTAGGAATCATGCTGTAGATGGCTGCGTGCGTAACTTACGTGCAGTTAAGGACAGGAATGCTGTGGAGTTGATGGAAATTGTTGGAATGGCTTTTTTTCCTGCTGGGATCACCACCAGAAGCCATCCTAAACCAGCTGCTGTTTTCCGCCCAGAAGAGGAGGGAGGATTTAAGACAAAATCAAAGTGTTACAGGCTATCTCGCAGAGGGCAAGAGTTTCCTGCACAGCAGTTTGGTTGCTGAGAGGAGAGGAACAGAAGAGGCTCACAGCAGTGGATTCTGGAGTGGGACATAACTCCCTCCTCCTTTATCACTATTGTCATTGGGGGAAGTAACAGAGACCTTGTGGAGCTGCTGGGGACTCGCGTTCCTTACCACACTGTTCCCCCAGGCTCTGCAGCTGAAACTCCAAGACCAGCTTTTTAGCAAATGGGTCTTTGTGGTTTCGTTTCTCTTGGTCTGTACAACAGGAATTTATTTTTTGTCTTGCAGGGACATTTAAATCTGTTTCAGATTTCTAAGGAAATAGAATTAGTGGAATTGGGAACTGTAGAAGGCTGGGAAATGGAGTATCTGCCTCGCTGTTAGCTGAGGGATGACATCCTGTTCCACGTCAGAGTGTTGTGATGCATTAAGTGTGACATGGGAATTAAGCACCCAGGAGTCTCCTCTCCTCTCTGGATGGATGGAGATGAAGTGGAGTCGCTGTGTAAGGCTCAGGCTGGCTCTGCTCTTATCACGTGGAAGGCAGGCACAGCCCCTCTGCTGCAGAGAGATTTTCTTTGGCTGCAAACGATACAGATAATCTCATGGATGTTTTTGGATGTGTCAGCACTCAGCAACCTTCTGGGTAAGCTGAAGTCTCAGAACCACATCATAAATGCAGAGATAAATCCAAAATACACAAAAGGAAAGAGTCATCTGAGTAAAAACGGTTCTGTTTAGTAGTATAGGAAACATGGAAGAGGAGTGACAATTTTAGTACCCTTTGGAGCAAAGCAAAATGCAGAGGAGAGAGGCGTGCTGAATCCACATCATCCACCCATTTTCAGTCGTGTAACAAAAAAATGAGTTTTGTTTTATTTATACACGACATTTGAAACATCTCTAAGAGTTGAGAACTAAAGCCTTTTGGGGTTCTATTAATTGTCTTGTTTTTCCTGTCAAGTTAAAGCTACTTGTGTTGCTGTATAATTTACGACCAATACTTACACCAGATGACAGCTAGTTGGGCAAATATCAGCACATCAGATGCTTCAGATACACTGGGTTTCGTGAACCTGCCATGTTCCAGACAGCCTTGCCTGGCCAACACGAGCAGGGAGATTTCCCAGCAGCACAACACAAACACAACATTAGCTGCTCTAGGAGCCGGGAGTGTTTCCAGTTAAATCTGGAGCTGCTGGGCTGTGTGGGTCACACAGGGCTGCTGCAGGGTAACGGGGGCTGACAGACTGACTGCTTCCACTGCTGCGCTCCTGCAGCCTCCTGGGAGAAAGGAGGTGCCAAGTACTGCCTGTTCAGTAGGGCAGGTTTTGCTACTCCTTCTGGTTCTTACCAAAAGCAAGATGCAGGAATAGTTGGCTTCATTGTCGCTGTGTTCTGAGAGTGTTTCAATTAACTCTCTTGCTGTCTCAACACTGTTTTTTCCTTTTTCTTTTTTTTTTTTTTTTTATCATGTGCTCCAGTGACCTCCAGCGACTCGGAGAGCTGCAGTCAGAACTGGCCGGGATGGCAGATTTCACTGCGACTTACCTTCAGTGTCAACTCCTCCTCACCAAGGTTTGGCTTCAGCTGTGGTTTTGGGGCTGTTCTTCAAGAATGTCCCCGTTCATCACAGTGATGCACCCCCAATGTTTTGAAAACCAGTGTGTGATGAAAGTGTGGGCTCCATGGATTTCTGTGGCAAATAATTTATGCAGTGGCTTTGCCAACGCAGATCTCTGCTATTTTACCTAAGGGCTTATGTTGGCTTATGTGTTTTTTGCCAGTGCAGAGTTTATTTTCTGAGAGAAATCACAATGTAGGCAACTGCTCTGTAGCCTCGTGTTATAACTCCTTTCTGCTGGTGGCCACTGGAATGGTTTTTGCTAAACTGCTGCTGTAGGTGGAGTAGTTACAGACAATGTTTTGTAGGCAGCTTTTTTGGAACATTCCAATGCCAAAGGAATTCTTTAGACTCGATGGAGCAAAATGTCTGTTGGGTTTTCTTGTGTAGTGCTCTAAGGGGTCTACAGGCGAGCTGGGGGAGTAACTCTTTTATCAACGAGTGTAGTGATAGGATGAGGGGTGATGGGTTTTAACTGAAAGAGGGGAGATTTAATTTGGATATAAGGAAGAAATTCTTCACAGGGAGGGTGGTGAGGCACTGGCATAAGTTACCCAGAGAGGTTATGGATGCCATAAGTGTTCAAGGCCAGGCTGGACGGGGCTCTGAGCAACCTGCTCTAGTGGAAGGTGCCCCTGCCCATGGCAGGGGGTCAGAACTGGATGATCTTTAAGGTCCCTGCCATAAGTTGTCAAGGCCAGGCTGGACGGGGCTCTGAGCAACCTGCTCTAGTGGAAGGTGTCCCTGCCCATGGCAGGGAGTTGGAACTAGATGATCTTTAAGGTCCCTTCCAACCCAAACCCTTCTGTGATCCTATGAAATGTTCTCTTTGGCATTAGCAGATGAAGTGGTTACTCTGACACCGCGGCAGCAACCCTGTTCTAAGTCAGCTTCTTGCTGTAAACAGGAACCCATTTTTTGCTTTGCTTCTCAAGCTATAAGCTGGCAGCAGTATTTCAGTCTCCTGGCATTCTTTGGGTGTTTGAATATAATGTACACATGTTCTCACTTTACACTTATCACCCAAAGAAGATATTTTAGGTGAGTGGTGTTACAGTTCAGTACAACTTCAGCTAAATCCAAAACTTTTGCCACACCAAAGTGTGCTTTGGTCCAGGCAGAAGACCAGCCTTTGGAAGTGGCTTTGTTGCCCTTGTCCAGGGTTTGACTGGAGTGAACAAGACAGTTTGTGTGTCTGGCCAAGACAAGTGCCCTGTTTGGAAGAAGGGGGTAAAAGCTGCATCAGCCATTCTTGGTTCAAGCTGTAGAACAGTCAATGCATCGGTGATGCAGAGGAGTCAGTAAGGTGGCTGAAATGAAAATTAACTCATAGTGTCATACAATTAGAAATCCTGATAGGGCGGAGGGAACCCCAATGTCAGAGCAGCCCTTTCCAGCAGATTTCTTTCCCATTGCTTCTTTCCCCAACAGAAAGAGGCTGTTGAGGAAAAAAGTATATCTATTTCCCAGCCTCTTGAGGCTCAAAAGGTTCCAGACCCTCTTGGCATCCAGCTAAGAGTCAGGGCGTCTCCCCTGCTCCCCAGCCCATCTAACTCAGGATTATAATATTTAGACTCAACTGGGTATTTATCATCATTTCCTGGTTTTCTTCTGTAGGCCTTGCAGGAGAAGCTGTGGAATGTGGCAGCTCCTCTGTACGTGAAGCAGAACGCGTTGGCCTCTGCTGCAGCAAAACAGGTGAGGTGGAAGCAGCTGGGGCTGTGTGGAGGCAGGTCCTTTGTTACGAGCCCCTCCTTGGCCCCACAACAGTAATACGCTTCTGACCTTCCACTGCTGTAGTCTGTCCAAGTAAATCTTGTTCCCCAGAGGGGAGTAGTTTTTCTCATCTTCGAGAGATGAGTGGCGAGTAGGGGAGGCTCATGACACACCAGTAAAAGGTGAGCTTCACACCTGTCTTCCAGAGGAGCAAGAGAGAAGATCCAGAAAACTGTGGGCTGCTAGTCCTCACCTCACTCCTGGAGATGGTTATGGACCATATCATCTTCAAAACTGTTTCTAAACAAGTGAAGGTCAACAAAGTGATTAGGAACAGCCAAAATGCATTTCCCAAGGGCAAATTATACTTGACCAATATCACTGCTCTCTGTGATGAGGGGACTGGTGCTGTGAACAAGGGGAGGGACGGCAGTGGATGTCATGTCTTTTGACTTTGATGCAGTCTGCCGTTGTCTCCTGTGGACCGAACTGGCAGGATTCTGGCTGAGGAAGTGGGCAGTGAGGCTTCTCCAAAGTGAGAAGCCAGTTGATATGCTGGAGGGCACGGCTGCTGTTCAGGCTGGTCTGAACAGGCTGGGGAACTGGGATGACAGGAAACTCGCAATGTTCCACATGGGAATCCTGGTAGACGACAGGTTGAATGTGATGCAGTAAAGAAGGTCAACAGCATCCTGGGCTGTCTGAGCGAGAGCGTAGCCATCAGGTCTGGGGAAGCGATCCTTCCCCTCTGTTCAGCTCTGGGGAGATCACATCGGAAGGGCTGGGGGTTGTGATTTGGGCTCCCCAGTAGAAGGAAGATGCTGACCAACTCGGGGGCCAAGTTCAACAGAGGGACACCGAGGAGGTCGATGGTTGGAGCACGTTCCCTACAAGGAGAGGCTGAGGGAACTGGGCTTGTCCAGCCTAGAGAAGAGAAGACTTCAGGGTGGATTTACTGGTGTCTGCCACTGCCTTGTCATGAGATACAGATGGGCAGGGTCAGACTGCTCTGTGCAAGAGGTGATGGGCACAAGTTGGAATATGCAAAATTCTGATTAGATACAAGGGGGGGAATTTACTGTAAGGGAGATTAAATACTGTAACAGGCTGCCCAGAGAGGTGGGAGGAATCTCTGTCCTTGGAAGTGTTCACAATTTGATGTAGCCTTGATTAACTGGATCTAATTAGACCTGATCTGAGCAGGAGACCAGCCTAGATGACTCTGGAGGTCCCCATCCAACCTGAGTTACTCTGGACCACTGTAAAGTCTTTGACATGGTTCTCCACAACATCCTTCTCTCTAAAATGGAGAGATATGGATTTGATGGGTGGACTGTTGGATGGATGAGTAACTGGTTGGGTGGTCACATCCAGAGGGTGGTGGTCAATGACTGGATGTCCAGATGGAGATCGGTGACAGGGGGTGTCGCTCAATGGTCTGTGTAATGTCTTCATCAATGACATGGACATAGGGCTCAAGTACACCCTCAGCAAGCTCGTGGATGAGAAGGACTTGGGGATGCTGGAGGGGGGAAGCTGGACAGGAGCTGGCAACATGTGCTCACAGCCCAGAAGCCACCTGTGTGCTTGACAGATCCCTTCTAGCCCAAACTATTCCATGATTCTGTAACATATAAATGATCTGATCCTGGAAAAACTGAAGCTAAGCCCTAAGAAACGGTAAAGGAGAAAACAAGTTATTAAATAATCCAGAAACAAATCCAGGGTAACTCGCTGTTAAGGGTCGAGGGACCGAGGTAATAAATAGCTCAAACATGGACATTCGCGTTCATGGATCTGCGAGAAAACTGTGCTGACATTTTGAGTATTCAGTTAATTAAGATGTAGTAAGAGGCAGGTACTGCTGTGCATCAAAACCTCTTGAGCTGTTGACAGTTGTCCCCAGGGGTGAGTTGAAACAAAAGCCTTTTTAAATCTTCTCTAATTGAACTTTCTGTCTTGGGTGCCCTTCTCAGTAGCACGTGTCCCCCCTGGGAAGTTTTATCTGTTGTGATTGTGAATGTAAATCGCTTCCCGCCAATGCAGGGTGAGGGAATATCTCCTATTAAATAATTTGCAAGTTCTTGGCTTCCGTGAGCTCAACTGTATTAATCTGAGCACTTCTCTTGTGTGCTTCAGCCCATTTATTCCACAGATAAAGTATGATGTGTAAAACCGTGGATTAATATGTTCCTTGGTCTGAGAAAACTCCCAGGATCCTCTTGATTGTGGTTGTGCGAGAGTTTAACTGAGTCTGATGGTTTGTGACCCCTGTGGTGTCTATCTGACAGATCTTGGAAGAAACTTATAAGATGGAGTTCATGTACAGCGGCGTGGAAAGCAGGCAGGTGGTCATCATCCACCACATGAGGCTGCAGGCCAAGGCGTTACAGCTCATAGTGACTGCGCGAACCACGAGAGGGTAAGGATGGCCGTGGCACAGGACCTTCTCAGGGGTAGCTGTGAGCTTGGTTTCCTCAAGCTTTGTTTAAAACCAGCAAGGATAAATTAGACACATAAAACACCGCCGTATGCCAATGACCATTTGTTAAACTAGTTCGGAGTGAAGCACCTCCTTGGGCCTTCGGTGCAGCTGTAGTGACACAATACTGAATCAGGTGACCAAATTAGTTATTTAAAATTAAACCAGGGCATGTTCTCTTCATTACAGAGCAGAGCCCCTTTTTGGGATGTGTGAGAAGTTCCTGCAGGAAGTAGATTCCTTCCAGAGGTGAGAAACTCTGCTGCTGCTTCACTTTGTGTTCAGAATCCCCTTGTCATTGTCGTCGGGAATGGTCCATTTGCCTTCCATCTCTTTGCATCCCCCTTCCCCTGTTGCTGTCTTCCATCGGGGACTGTTATTATGAGAGAATGATAAAGCAAGAGGTAAGCTCCCTCCTGAATGTGGGATCAATGGAGGAGCTTTCCTGGGAGTATGACAAAAAAGGGAATTTCCCTTTTCTTTATCACTGAACTGGAAATGAGAGAGTGAGTGAACTGTCCACACACTCAAAGTGGTTGACATCTCGCCCAGGTTCTGACATTTGCTTTGTAGGGCACTGCCCCAGCTCTTCCCTCACTGGAGAAGTGCTTCGTTCATCTCACCCTAACCTAGATGTCTCAACAGGCCAGGTTAGGGATGCCCAGGTTTCTTCCATCAATGCAGAAAGCTGTTGGACAGCTGGCCCAGAGACACCAGTACCCAGAGCTGGCTGAGCAGAATGCCGGCTCTGGTTCTGATTAAATCCCCATTTATTTGTGGTCCTTGTGCTTGGTTGGCAGTTGTGGCTGGTTGAGTGATGAGAAAAGGGAGCCACATCTATCCATTCCCTAATGTTCAGCTTATTTGGTAGCCAATGACCTAGAACTGTTTGTTTCCTTTGTTCTTCGCTCCGAGTCTCAGGATCAGCAAAACTCATCACTTTGATAAAAAGTGAATCTGGGTGATGGTAGATCTTGTCCTAGCTGTGAGGTCACCTGTAAACGCTCGGACATGTAAAATCCCCATGTCGAGGCTGTGCAGCCTCAGCATGACAGATTTCAGCTACATCCCATGGTGGAGTGGCGGAAGTTTGCTGCCTGTAGTGGCATTCATGGGAGCACAAAGACGTGTGTTCCTGCATAGCCCTTTTGGGATGTACAGAGGATGGCGTGGTTTTCTCCATCCTTCCCAAACTGGTGGCAGAGGTTTCCACTGATGGATTACGAGCTCTGTGGAGCACCACCAGGATCCTGAAAACCATCTTATTTCTAGGACTTTAGGACCTGAGGCTGTTTGGGACATGTCTGATATTCCTGTCCAGGCTTAGTAGACTCAGCTGTAGGTGAAGGTGCAGCACAGCACCAGACTTGGCCAGGGGAGAGGAGAGCGTGTTGGTGAAGAAGCTGTTCACCTACAGAAATGGTACATTTTTTTTCACCAAATTCGCTAGACTTACAAAACTGTTGTGCTAAACACTGCAGGAATGTTGCTGGTAACAGAGAAGCCACCAGTGACTCGGTCTACCAAAGCACCTTCTGCAGGCAGGGGTGTAAGGCAGGAGCCCAGTTTGACTGCTATAGAAAGAGTGAGTGAGAGTGGTGAGACAGTGGCACGGGTTGCCCAGAGAGGCTGTGGATGCCCCATCCCTGGATGTGTTCAAGGACAGGTTGGACGGGGCTTGGAGCAACCTGATGTGGTTGAAGAGGTCCCTGACCATGCTGGGGCGGGTGTTGGAGTAGATGATCTTAAAGGTCCCTTCAACCCAAACCATTCTGTGATCCTATGAAATGCTCTTGTGAGGGGCTGTTGTCCCACGCTATAGCATGGATTCTATTCTCTCTTCTTGACCTCTAGAACTAGCAGGTTTTTTTCCTACTGGTTGTATTTACTGTTAGAATGTGACTCATCAGATGTAACCACTAATAGTCTCATAAATATTGGTAGAGAAAAACATTCTGGAACCTTTGCTGCAGCAGCGGGTTGTACAGCTCATGCATTGGGTGGGTGGAAATGTTGGATCCCATAACGAGTTGGCTGTTTCATTAACCAGATGAAAGCGCACAAGGACAGACAATGAGGTGTGTGGTGTCTGCCCAGAGAAGCACCAATTTCAGAAGGTTGCAAGGAAACTATATAGAGCAGG